>NC_026502.1:2151451-2164787 GCF_000182925.2 Neurospora crassa OR74A | reverse complement strand
CATTAGCGTACTGCAAAATAACGACTTATATAATAAACTATTTAAATTATAAGTAGTTTAAACCTTAAATAATTTAAATTTATAAAGTAGTAAACTAATAGCTCTTTCCTTAAACGTTTATATAGTAAATAATTTAAAATAAGTAAGTAGCTTATCGTTCGAATTATAAAAGGAAAGACCGGTTTATAGCTAAAAATTAAATTTTCCCTACTTATATTAACAATAATAAACTTCGAACTTAATAATTTCCTCCTATTCTACTATAGTATTTACTATTACTATACCGTCTCTCTTTACTACTTTATTTAAACTCTAATAATAATCTTATTTTACAACTATAATTTCCTAATACCCTCTCAACCTTTTTAATAATTCAAATAATACTTTCCCCCCTCCTACTAATTAAGAATAGGCTTTAAAAATTAAAGAACTATAGAAAAAAATTAAGGAATTAAAGAAGTAGTAGTAGTAGAAGTAGTAACAATAGAAGTAAAAGTAATAGAATAATACTACTACTACTACCCTCCTCCGGGCTTAAATCGTTAAATTTAAGAATACTATCTAGCCCGAGGGTAATAAAATAGAGGAGTAGTAAAACAAACCTATAAACAAACTATTCGTTTAATAGTATTAATAATAGTAATAGTAGTAAAAGTAAAAGCAAAAGTAAAAATAGTAATAATAATAACTATAAGAGGAAGAGGAGGATAATAAGGATAAATTAAACTTAAAGAAGGATAGGGAGGCTAATAATAACTCTAGGTTAATAAATATTCCTCCTATCTACTTACTATCTATTATAATATTCCCTATTATCGATATTATACTTATTCTTAATATTATACTAATAATAATATAAATAGAGCGCTAATAACTTTTAACCGGTAAATAATCTATAAATATATATAAGAAGTATAAGCACAAGCGCCCCGAAAACAAGGAAGAAGAAGATACCGAATTTACTACCGAATTTACAGCCAATAATAAAAATAAGCGGGCCCTTAATACCGTAAGCGCCTAGCAAATTTTCTTATATCATTGGCGTATCCCTACCTTAAACAAAAAGGTTAGTTAAATATCAATATAATTCTAAATTTATATTTAAAGTAAGAATATATACTAACAATTAATTATAATTTTTTATATAGAATATTAAGGAGGTATACAATAATAATATAAATCCCTATAGTACTAATTAATTTAATACTAGGACCCGGTTTATAAATAACTAAAAGAATTTTAAATAGCGAATTCTTACTTAAATAGAAGTATATTAATTATATAATAATTAAAATAATATAGTACTAACTAGAATTATAATAATAGAAGTTAATTAAGAAGTATGCCGAGCAGCCCAACTATATCAATATATTCAACCTCAAAATTACTATCAAACCGGACTATATAAAGGAGATAGCTTATATAGCTTAGTTCCTTAATAATTTTTTTAAAGTCTAGTCGTATATAAATAGTATAGTAAACTATAAGAATAATTATAAATTCGGCTAATTCTATATATATAGTAAGTATATATATATAATATATTATTTAATTTTATAGTATATTATACTAATAATATAATTCCTAGCTATATTCAAGGGTCTAATATTAGAGGTAATTTAGTATATCCAGGACAAGATAATTAACGAATAGAACTGTAAACTTAAGAAAAATTGGGGTATTCGTACCTAGATAGATTTATTAAATTTTTATAATATAATACTGTTATGCGAAGATGTGCTTCACAAGTAATGATAATAGAGAATAATAATATAAGTAATTAGTTGCTAGATAGAGTAATAGTACGTAACGATTGATGATAGTCTTATTAAAGGAAGCTAAAGATAAAAGCTATCGCGAGCCTCAACCTGGAACCTCGTACACAATTTTATTAAATGTAAGTAAGATAAATATAAGGTTAGTATAATATAAATTGATAATCTATTAATTTTAATAGAGGTTGATGGGACGAGTATTCTTATATAGTAAACTACGTACTTTAACGAGTAGCTACTATAATAAAATAGAATATTTAGGTATTTACTAAAAATACCCTATAACATCTCCCCTTTAATAAAAGGAGAAGAGTGCTCGCTATTTACGTAATGTTATTAAGTCTAATTATATATATGAAAGATCCGGTTATTTATTAGAATCTTCATTTATTCGCCTATATTTAAATTAGCTACCCAATATAAAAACGTGCGTCTACCCGAATAGAGTATATAATTTAATAACTTAATACTAATCCTTCAATAACCGAATTCGCAACGAGGTATATAATTGTTAAAATTATCTTCCTCTATCTCTTTATTCTTATTTATATATTATATATTTTAATAAGAATATTTATATCTTAATAGAGAGTCCTTTTACTCCTAATTAGTAGGAAAATAATTATAGTAAAGAGAGCGGGTAATAAATAAAGTATTAAAGCGAGAATTAGAGCGAACCGATATTATATAAAATTTATTAAATAATTCCGTTAAGCCGGGTATATATTAAGGCGAAAGGTTGTTAGAACGAATACTACAAAGAATAGCGATACTAGGAAGGGCTTTAAGTATATAGGTTTTATTAGTAGTTAAAATTGTAGGATAGCGGTAAATATAAACTTCTTACGCCTCTTTAAATTTAGTATAGAAGGTTATTAATTTTACTTATAATTTTTATACAATTTTACTCTAATATTCATTAAAAACTACTAAAACTTTAATTTACTTTTTTAAAGCACTTACTAATATACCTTTAATTTCCTTACGAAAAATAAAATTAATAAGTAGGGCGGCTTCCTTATTAATTTCAATAATATAGTTAATTACCTTTTTAATTATAAAAAGTTTATTTAAAACCAATTCGGTAGGTGCTACCTAAGTATAGTAGAGATAATTAAATTTATTTAGTAAATTACTAATTTACTTAGGGAATTTAGTATTATAATTAGAATATTAAATAGTAAATAGTATTATTTTCGAAGGGATGCGATTAGCAAAATTAGTATTTCTATTGTATTTCTTATTAAAAGTAAAGTTAAGAGTTACTTTAGTATTATAAATTAATTTATATTATAAAAAGGAGTAGTTGCTAGTAAATTATTTCTTATATTCCTCTTTATTTTCTATATATATTTTAACAATCTTTTTAATTTCTATACGTAACTTTTAATCAATTTTAATACTACAATTAGCGTAATCTTTATTATAATTAGTAAGGGCATTAATAAAGGTCGGATATACTTTTCCTTTATTACTACTTTCGTTAGTAATAATTAAGTATAATTATACAATATAGGTTAGAATTTTATATACCTTTTTCGGAATTATTTTAATAATTAGAATTTTAGTACGAAATAAGATAGGGGCCGGTTTAACTAAGGGTTATAAAGCTTTACAAACTTTATTAGTTAGCTAGGCGAGCTCTCGGTACTCTTAAGTCTCAGAGAAATTGATATTACTAATATTAATAATACGACCGTTAAGGTAAATATTATAGAGAGTAATTAGGTAACGTACCTAGAAACGTTCGCTAGCGGTAATTAATTCCTCTATATATCTTCTTCCGAAGAGGATATTACTAAATTTAATAGTAATTGTAGGAATTAAATCGAATTCTCCACTAGAATATAACTTCTAAATTTTAGTATTATTAAATCTAGTAAGAGCGTTAGACTCCTACTCCTACTAGGATCTATTATAATTACTAGGAATTAAATCCTTTAGAAGTTTATTTAATAAAAGTATAGGCGTAAAGTAAGTAAGATTACTATTAATAGAGTATAGGATTACTAAATTTATATTAATTAATTTATTCGTACGATTAATAGTATTATAAAGAATAGAGTGTAGCTTATTTTCGTATAGTATAAAGAGATAGTTGGCAATTATAATCGGTACTAGGCGTTTGCCGTTTTCCGCTTTCTTAGGGTTATAGATAAGAATTCTTTAAGTAAATTAGAAGGATTTACTAGGAAAACGGTTAAGGGGATTATAGGGGCGATAATTTTAATTGAAATTATTAAACGTATTAACGGTATATTTGTAGCGAATATAATTAAAGAAATATCCGAGTAAGACTAAGTCTATTTACTTAATAAGATCGGCTACAAAGTTGGGTAGTATAATATATATACTATCTATTCCCAAATTAATAATCTTATTGTGACGGCGCGGCTTAGCCGCTGGTTATTCTGGTCATTTCGTGCAGTGGCCCTGACGGACCTACTACAAGGCTCTTGGCAGCGTATAGGATCTATATCCTTCGTATTGTAAATCCATCTTTGTATTTTAGCTTTCTTTCTTCTTTATTTTTCGATCTTCATTTAATAGTAGGGTTATTATTGTATTATCGTATTCCTTCCCTCTATTCGCCGTAATAATCGAAAGATTAATTATACTTATTAGGGATAATTTAAAATATCCTACTAAAAAACTTAGAAGATTGATCGCGTGCGATAAGATAGTTGCCCGCACTTTGCCTAATATAAATATCGACCCAATTTGAAGATTGAACTTAGATTTCTAGAATTATAGTACGCGACCCCGAGGAAGCTGCCCAGTTAAAGGTATAAGCCGTTCAAGAGGTTACCTTTAATTTTACTAAATTAAATTAGAAGGATCTAATAATAAAGATTCGTTTAAATTGTAAATCTATTAAATAACGTTGTATATCGATTATTTATAAAACCTAAATTGCAATTATTAATTATACTAAAGACGAAGAAGAAGTAATTGAAAATATTACCTTCGATTATTATGTCGCAAATATACTCCCCTAGATTTAGGAATTTTAATTCCTTAATACAACCGAAGATATAATTAAAGATTTTTAAATTAAAATTAAGGAGATGGTTATACGCTATACCGTCGGTAGTAAGGGACTTTGTTTCCCTTTTTAACCTGTTTTTGATATAGGCGCCGATTATATTCGTTTTAATAATTTAATAGGGTTTAAGGATTTCTTTAGCGAAATTAAGAAATATCCTAAGGTAATATTTTGCAAAATAAAAGTACGTATTTTAGCTATACTCGTCTATAAAAAGTAGTAAAAAGAAGTATTTATTATTATTTAGCGATTTAGTTGCGCTTTATTGGACTTGAATAATTGGATTTTGTATTTTAAATCGGTTTATATTAGAGTTGGAATACCCGATAAACCTAATACTTCTATTAGAATATAATTCTATATAATTATCGAAGAGATTAATAATTATAATTTAAATAATTAGTACGTTAATTATACCGAAGGTATTGAGGCGGTTATTGATAAAGTTAATTGTAAGAAGGCCTATTACTTTTATATAGAAGGTATTAAGCCAGAATTTGATGTTTCTAACGATATAAGTATTGCTAATAAGGCTAATAGTAAGATAGTCGAGGACCTTTTAGTTATTTTGGCGGTAAAGGAAAAAGAGATTTGCTTCCTTAATTAGATTGTCGTTAATATTATTCGTAATACTATTTATTGTAGTACTACTTTAAGAGCGACTTCGGTTTATATTATCTCTTCGAATAGTAGTAAATTTTTAAAGATTTCCGACCTTCTTATTTTTTACGTTAATAAATTTAAGGATATTATTACCTTCGAAGTTTAGTACTATTCGATTACTAATAAATTGAAGGTTAATTCCGATTACTTTACCAATAACAAAGTAAAGTAGGTTTATATTGAGAATTGCTTAGCGGGGTATATTACTAAAGATTTATAATTCTACTTCCGCGATATTTATTTTAATTAGACTACTTTATTTAAAGCCCTAATATCCCACCTTAAGCATTAATACAATAACCCGAATATAATTTATTAGGCCCTCAATAACTTCGAGAAGCTACGTATATATTAAAACGATTTTTATATTTTTAAGAATAAATTCGTTCGTTTAGTTATCGAATACTAATTAGCCTAATCGTAGTAGAAAGAAGCCTTTTACCATCGACTTTCATTTAAATTCTAAGTAAGTATAGCTTTATATACTATACTTAACGTTATCAATTTCAATAGATATATAAAGATTATTGAATAGGTTGCGTTTATTTAGAAGGTAGTTAAGCGGTCTATTACTTTTGTAAATTCTTTTAGTAATAAAAATAAGAATAAAATTAGTAGTAATAGGGGTAGAAGTAGAAGAGGCTCCTCTTTAATTGGAGGTAATTCTAATTTTATTTAGAAGACTCTATTTAAAGAAAAGATTAACGAAATATATTATAAGGGAATCTATTTTAATTGTAGAGAGTAAGGATATTATATTAAAGATTATCCTAATAAAAATACTTTAAATTACAATTCTAAAACTAGTAACGACCCTTATACGCATTTATAGGCCGTATACGCCCGCTGCGGTCTTATTAATAACGATAGTAAAGTAATTGAAGTTAAATCGGTTAATAATTAGAAGGAGTTAGAAAATTAGAGACCCTAAGTAAAATAGATTCCTATTTAGAGTAGTAATCTATATAGTTTCGGTAAAGAAAATTACCGAATAGCGTAAAGTTAGATTTTTTAGGAAGTTATTTAGGGGGTCCCCCTTTTACGTTAGTAATTAAAGTAGGTAGTAATAGAATTTCCTTAATTATTAAAAAAGCTATTATAAATTCGGGAGTAGTAGTATATATTTTAATTAGTAAAAAGACTATTATTAAATTAATTTAGTATTTATAATTAGAAGTAAATTACTAATTTAAACCTATTTATATTGGAGGACTATTCGTTAGGGATAATAATAAGAAAATTATACGGGCCCTTAAAGCTAATATTACTATTTAATACCGTACTGTATATAACGAATAGCTCGTAATTATAGATATTTATTATAATATAATTATTAGACGTTTATAGTTTGAATACTACGATATGGGTATTAATTAGTATTGTTATAGATTATTATTCAACGATTCTTAATTTAAGGACCCGGATTGGATATAAAATATTTATATTGAATATAAATAAAGGAAGGTTGATCTTGCTTATTAAATTAATACGGAGCGAAGGGAGGTTTTAATAGAAAAAGATAATAAGAAACGTTACAACGGAGTTGCTATTAGGAAATGGATTTAATAGTTAAAAATATAGCACTATATAGTATTTTTATTACCCTTAATTATAGTTCGTCTAAATTAAATCCTATAGCGTTTAAATTTAGTCTATGTTAAGGATCTTATAAAACGAGCGTTGGCCTATATAGAGTGCGAGTTTATAGGAGATATTAATATATTATTACTTTTTATTAGTAAGAAGGTAGATAAAGAAGTATAGTAGGATTGTTAGAGGGATTTAAAGGAAGATTTAAAGTAGTATTAAAAGGAATTAGAATTAAAGGGAGGAGGAAGTTTTAATAATAGCCTCTAGAAAGACGAATAGGGCTATTTCTATTAGCGAAGGGGAATGGCCTAGTATAAGGAATATATATTAGATATAACTATTATTAGATTTATTAGTTTAATATTGATGGTAAAAAAGGAATATTTTAGTATTACGAATTTGTATAAAATTAATTATTTTATTGAAGAAAGGAGATATTAAGAAATTTGGAATAATAAAGAAGGCTAGGAAGAGGCGGAATTAATAGTTAGAGCCCGGACGAAGGTTTTAGAGTACTACTATAAATATTTAGAGGTGTTTAATAAATAATAATTAAATACCCTTTTAACTTTGGGCAATAGTAATTATCGAATCGAATTATATAAAGATAGCCGGCTAGAGGATTTAAATTATAGTCCATTATATAAAATAAATACAAATAAATTAGAAGTTTACCGGCTATATATTATTGAGAACTTTAATAAAGGATTTATTGAAAGTAGTACTATACTATAAGTAGTATTAATCCTTTTTATTTTTAAAGTAAATAGGAAATTTTATTTTTGTATAAATTACTAGAAGTTGAACGCTATTATTTAGAAGGATCGATACCCGTTCCCTTTAATTGAGGAAACGTTATTTCGAATTTTACAAGTTAAATTCTTTATAAAAATTAATATTTATTAAGCGTTCTATTATATCTAGATATACTCCGACGATAAAGAGTTAACGACCTTTAGGATTCGGTATAGGGCGTACAAGTATAAAGTCTTACCGTTTAGTCTAACTAATAGTCCTTCTACTTTTTAACAATATATTAACGAAGCCTTAATAGGGTATTTGGATGATTTTTATAGTATTTATATCGACAATATCTTTATTTACTCTAATATTTTAGAGGAGTATAAGACCTACGTTCTAAAGGTTTTAAACCGCCTTAAGGAGGCCGGATTATAGGTAGACTTGGATAAGTGCGAGTTCTACGTTTAAGAAATTAAATTTTTAGGATTTATTATTAGTATTAATAGCGTATTAATTAACCTTATAAAGGTGGCTATAGTTAAGGAATAGTAGGAACCTATTATAGTTAAAGGAATTTAATCCTTTTTAGGATTTTATAATTTCTATTGGAAATTTATACGGGAATATAGACGGGTTGTAAAGCTTCTAACTAAATTAATAAAGAAGGGAGAAATTTTTAATTAAATTACAAATTATTAAACGGTTTTTAACGAATTAAAGAGGAGGTTGTTGAAAGCTTCTATTTTAATATATTTCGAATACAGTAGGACAATTTGGATAGAAATAAACGTTTTTAATAGTATATTAGCCGGAGTATTATTTTAAAAGTATAAGGATAGGTAGTATCCTATTACCTTTTATTCCGAAATTATATAGGGTATAGAGTATAATTATTTTATTTACAATAAAGAAATATTAGTAGTAATATACAGGTTATTATATTGGAGGGCCGAATTTATTAAATTATAATAGGGATTATTTATTATTTTTATAGATTATAAAGCTTTAAAGTATTTTAGTACGAAAAGGTTATTTAATTTATAGTAAACTATATAGGCGGAGGCGCTTTTTTAGTACTATTTCTATATTACTTACTATCCGGGAAAAGATAATACCGCTACGGATACTTTATTTAAGAAGGTTAAGGACCTAAAAACGTAGAAGGATAAAAAGGAGGCGTAGAGGTTTATACGGTTATTTAAACTATTCGAGGCGCCCGAGGGGGGGGAGGATACGCTCCTACGCATTTGTACGTTAGATTTAATAGACGATAACGCCCGACTATCGGGGATAGGCTACAAATTAATTATAATTCTATTGCGAGTAAATAAGGAATATTCTAATTTGGAAGGCTATTAATAGAAAACTATAAAGTAAGATTTAGGGTTTATATTGTTATAAGGATAAACGTTATTTTACTAAGGGAGGTTGGTAGTCCTTAATTAAGAGTATTTAAGGATAAGAGCGATCCGAGAGTACTATAATAGTATAGCTACGGCCTATTCCGGTAGGAATAAAATAAAGCAATTAATAGTAGCGAAATATTAGTAGCTAAGGTTCTCCGGAGACGTTAATTAATATATAACTAATTATATAATATACTATGTATTTAAATACCTATAGGATAAAGTACTAGGGAATTTACAATTGATAGATATATAAAAGAGACCTTAGCGCTGTATTATTATTAATTTTAAAAAGATGCTTATAGATAAATATAGTTACAATAATATTTTTAGTATTATCGATCCTTTATTAAAGAGTAATTGGTTAATACCGTATAAAAGTAATATAATTAGAAAGGAGGTTTATTATTTGTACTACGAGGGACCCTTCCGGATTTTCGGATTACTATAGGAAATTATTAGCGATTAAGGCCTTTAATTTAAATCCTCCTTTAATTAAGAGATGTTAAGTATAATAGGTATAAAATAGATATTTGTATTATTAAGATATTCTTAAACTATAGGATAGGTTGAGAACTTTTATAAATATTTTACTTAGAGGCTCCGTCCGTTCGTTAACTATATATAAGATAATTAGTTTGAATTAATCCTAGTTATTAATTTCGCTTAAAATAGATTATACTATGAGAATATTGGACTTTAGCTATACGAAGTTATATTTAGCTTTCCTATACTATCCTTTGTAGAATGGAAAACCCGAACTTTATTAGAAGATTTACCTACGGCCGAACGGTTGTTTAAATAGGATATTAGAGAAATTGCGATTTGGATTTAGAATTATATTGAGAAAGCGAGAATAATTATTACGTAAATATAATAGCGGTAAACTATATAAGTTAATAAATACTATTGGGAATTAGATTTTGATGTAAGGGATAGAGTTTTTATTATTAAGAAAAATTAGTCTACGGAAGGACGACCTAGTAATAAGCTTAGTTTCTTATAAATATACTAGGTATTTAAGATTATTACGAGAATTAGATATACTTATAAGTTAGACTTTCCTATAGATTGGCGTATTACTAATTAGTTTTCGGTAAATAAATTCCGCCGATATTTAAATAATCCGTTATTTAGCTAAGTAGTAGAGTGTCTAGAGGGTGAAATGGTTAATAATATTGAAGAATAGGAAGTAGATTACGTTGTTGTATTTTAGATTTATTATAGGAAGTTTTAGTACTAAATATAATAGTAAGGATGGGACTTAAATCTAATATAGTAGCCGGTACAGGACTTTAAGAATATTGCTACAAGAATTAGGGAATTTTACGAGATAAACCTAACGGTAGCGGAATTCCTACAATATTTGGAGTTCTAATTAGAGGCGGTAGTTAATAATAGATTTTTAGAGGATTATAAGGATAATAATATCCCTAAGGAAGAAAGTACGTGTAGGCGATTGCTACGATCGAGGAGGAAATAAGAAATGGTAATATTCTATATATTAGAAGGAAGGCGGAATTACGCGCGCTATAATAAGCAATAGGAACGGATAGTTGGTTAATAATAAAATTATAATTGGAATATTAGTATAGTATACGATGGGTTAGTACCCTAAAGGTACTGTACTAATTACTACGAAGGTATATACCCTCTGCTAGGAAGGTCGTTAGTTCGAATTAGTGTGCGCGTACTAGATTTTTTTTTTTTCTTTTTTTTCTTTTCTAGTTATTGCGTGAAAGATTCGAGGCGAGTCTTTTCTTGAGGGGGGGGTAATGTAACAGTACGGTTTAGCCGCTGGTTATTCTAGTTATTTTGTATAGTAGCCTTAACGGACCTACTATAAGGCTCTTAGTAGTATATAAGATCTATATCCTTCGTACTGTAAATCTATCTTTGTATCTTAGCTTTCTTTCTTCTTTATTTTTCGATCTTTATTCAATAGTAGGGTTATTATCGCATTGTCGTATTCTTTCCCTCTGTTCGCCGTAATACTTATTAGGAATACTATTAATAGTATAATAATTAAAGTATTTTACTATATTAATTAATACGCCGAACCGTAGGTCGTACTCGAATAATTGCGGGGCGAATTACCGGTCTACTATAAGATTACATAGACTACTATTACAATTAGAATTATTAACCCAATTATTAAGAGTTGCGAATAGGTTATTAGTAGGCGGCGGGGAATTTATATCGACGTCGGCTATCTTATTATACCGTAATTGTAATCGGCGAGTATAAAATAAAAGAAAATTAATAAATAATAATTAGTTTTAATAAAATTACTATACAAAGCCGTAGTGAAGTTGAATATATAGGGATAGGGCAAGTAGTAATAAGGTTACTAGAGTAAGAAGGAGAGAGTATAAGAGTAGCTAAATAATTTTAATTCTTTTAAAAATTATATATACGTACTAAAACTCTTCCTTTACAAGTATTTACCTACCGGGGCCGTTTACTATATATAATTATAGCTACCGCTACCTTCGTACAATTGTACGTACTTACCTAATTGGGATAGAAACTTTTTAATTAAAGCTATAAGTAGCGTATAGTATATTATTCTATATACTACTAGTAATAGGCCTGCCTCTATTTGGACGTATTTTTAAATGAAGTTCTAGAAATCTTAATAGAAAATATAGAAAATATAACTTCCGTGGGAAAGTCCAATATAGAAAGAAAATAGAAAAATTTTAAATAAAAGAAAAGTTTTTAAACCCTTATAATTTCCAAATAATCTCCCCTTCTTTTAATAAAAAATATTGTATCTTCTATTAATTCTAACGCTACATTTATTAAAATATACCCCCAATTTACTAAATTACCTTCCTGCAATTGCTTTAAAATAGTAAGTCTAGCGGATATTCCTTATTAAATTCTTTTACCAACTCCTTCACATTTCTTATAAATTCACTACGCAATTCCTATATATTATTCTTATTCTAATACCCGGTCTATTTAATTAAATACTATATATTTAACGGGCCCTAACTTCTAGCAATAAAATTTTTAACTTTCTATTCCTCCTATCTATTTACTTTAATTAATAATAATAGTAAAATTTTGTAATTAAACGAATCGGGACCCTATACTAATTTGTAAAGATATACTACGGATATAATAGAATAGGTACGTTAAGTACTAGGTAAGTTAAGCCGGTAGGCTAGCGGGCCAATTTTTTCGAAAATCCGATAGGGACCTATTTATTCTACTAACTATTTTCTCTTCGGGCTCCCAAGGAGGTAATAGCCTTTACTAAAATATAAATAAATTTTATTATTTACATTGAAGGTTACTAGGGAGTATTTAAAATTATATTATTCCTTCGTAACTATCTTAACCTAATTAATAAATTTTATAGCCTCGAATTAATATTTTTAATAAATAATTACTAAAGATTCTATAATAGTAACTTCCTAGTTATTTAATATAAGTAGATCGAAGGCCGTTCGTAGTTTAAAGCCGTATATAAACTTATTTAGTAATAATCTAATAGTAAATTGGATAGTATTATTCAAATTGTATTACAATGCGGCTAGTATTAACGTCTAAAGAATAACGCTTATTACGTACTATATTAATGTGGGGTAGTTGGTTCTTTTTTCTGTTTTTTCCTTTCTTGCTTTAAAAACTCTTACTTTTATATAATGAGTGGAGATATTAGGGCCTTAGTTTGTCATACATTAGGGAGCAAATCTACTACACTAGTCGGTTAGGACCCTAGGAATATACTGAGTAAGGAAGAGGATATAAGGAGGAGATCCCGAATTGAGAATAGGCGAAAGGATAGGCACTCTTAATTAGACAATACTTTTTCCTCGTAGATAGACCAAGAAGTTCCGCTCCTAAACTATAGAATTACTATTAAATACTCTTGTAATAGTAAACCTAGTAACCCTCTTATAAAAGAAATTAACTTCTAGAATCGCCCGTTAATTTAAGGCTAATAAGAAGGGTCTTATCCTTCTTATTAATTTTTAATAATAGTTAATAAATTGTAACTTTATTACTCTATCTTAATTCCTAAGGACGAAGGCTATATTCAACTCTAAATCTGCTCCCTACTATATTTAGGTGTGGTAGGGTGCTTTTTTGTGTTGGTGTGG
>NC_026502.1:2144155-2151351 GCF_000182925.2 Neurospora crassa OR74A | reverse complement strand
AAGAAAAAGAGTATTACTTTTTAATACTAATATTATAAACTACCGAATTATTACTAAGATCCTTACAGATCTCAACTATCTACTATATTTAATATTAATAGTACTACTATTAATAAGACTCCTTCGATTAATATTCCTATTCGTCCGAATAAAATATCTTTTAATATTATTACCGCCTTCCTTACGAATAACGCTACCTTTATTCGAAAAATTCTCCTAAAGAAAAAATTTAATAGAAAAAGAATTTCTAAATATATTGAATTATTCGAAGAAGAGGTTAGTATTTATAAGTTTAGAAATAACGAATTTAAAATTAATACTTAGCTTTAATAGTATAAAAAGGAGCCTAAGGACGTTAATAAAAGTCTCCTTCGTAACCTCTAAATTAAAAATACTATTACTTAGGAGGAGTTTATTAAAAGACTTAAGGTTATTTATAAAGTAAAAAATCCCGAATAGACGGATAACATATTTACTACTTTAAAGAAGTTTTATATTAAATACGTCTCTTATTAAATAAAAAAAATCATCGATACTATTCTTACTTATTCGGTACTACTTATTCGCTAAAAGGTATAAAATCGGAATAATACTAATTGTAATACTATTAAGAATTTCTATAAGAAGTTATATATCGATACTAAATATATAATTACTACCTTCTTATAAAAATTGAAGGAGGAGCTCTATATTATAAAGTAGACTAAATTTTCTCAATCTCTAAATAAACTTATAATAGAATAGTTTAATAATATTAATTCTAATACTTTATTAAATATTAATAGTAGTAGCGAAGAAAAGATATTTATTAAGAAGTATAAGTATAAAGTTAAACGTATAGTTAATTTAAATAATTCTTCGGAATCCTTTAAAGAAAAAGCTATAACTAAAGTCCCTATTAAGAAAACTACTATAAAAATATAAATTCTTACTAAGGCTACCCCAATTCTTAATAAGAAAACTATAAATAATCTAATTAATTATATAGAATAATTAATAATTATTTGAAGCGTTATTTTTATTCCCTAAGTCTAGTAATAAATCCCCTTCCCTTAGTAGCCCACCCCTCACTAACCTACCTAATTTACAAATCCTTAAATTAATATTATTTAAACTAATATTCTTTATAAAAGGAGTAGGGGTAAACGAAGTGTGAGAGGAGACGATAGGGGAGGGTATCGATAGTAATACTATTAGTATAACTAATTCGGTTACTATATTTAGGAGTATAAGTAGAAGGAGGTCGATTATAATTATAATATTACTAGCTAGAAGCCTGCTAACTGAAATAGGAGTACGAATACTATAGTATTTATAGGTTCTAAAATAAACTATAATAATAAAGTCCTTAAGGATGTATATTTTCAAGTATTTAGTTTAGGCCGACTAGGGGATACAATCCGCTTCCTTATAGTTTTAGCTATTAACTACCCTAATTATTAGAAGTTTAAGAAATAGGAATTCGAAATCTAGTAATAGCGTAACCCGTAGAACGTACCGTTTATTCTAACTTTTAATTTACTTTAGGATCCTAAGTAGGCTAAATAATATTAGAATTAAATTTAAATTAAAAACAGTTCCCCTATTATTACTATTAATTATATTTTAATAAAAACATTTAAGGAACTATATAAAATATCCTCTCTTACCCGGGAATAAATAATTTAAATTTATATAATTATCGCTAATCCTAATTAAATTACTAAATTAAGAGGGCTCTTTAAGATAAATATAAACTAAAAAGAGATTTATATTATTTCCTAAAACACTATAATAGTAGCCAGCGAATTTAAGAAGCTTAAAATTAATAATATAATATTAAATTCTACAATTACCCCTCCTTTTATTCTAATCCCTCGTCCATCTACTACGGAAGTACTTAAATCTACTCCTAAATAGCCTAGAACTACTTTAAATAACGAAATTCGAACGTACTTATTTACCCCTACTAATAAAGCACTAGAATTATAACCTAAAAAGGTTTTATTTGTATAAAAGGAGGAAGGGCTAAATCAAATATACGTAAAGGATGTCCGGGTTCGAAATAATATTTTAAATATAAAGGAAATATACTCTATAACTATTAAGTTTATAAACACCAAAATTACCATTACTATTAAAAATATTATCCGAAATAACCCTATTAATACCCTAGCTATTTACAATTAAATTAAATAATTCTCCAGGGTACCTTATAGTAAAGATAGGATCCCTACTATACAATTTAAGTACTATAGTAGTACAACTCCTAATAATAGTTCGGAAACTAATAAATTTATTCCTATTAGGCCTAATAAAACGCAAGTTTACTTCGTATCTATAGAAAAATAGGAGCCTAGGATAAATATATTAATAAATTTAATTAAAATCGCTTTAAGGAACGATAGCCCTATATTTACCCGACTATCCTTAAAAAATAATATTTTCTCTCTATTTAATTAATAAAATATTAAGGATTAGAGAAAGAGTAAATCTATACTATTACACATCGTCTTTCCTCGGGATACCTTAATTCTCGCTATAAACTAAATAAAATTCATTAATAAATCCCCCCTTATAAAGGGTAATACTATACGTCTCGCCCCTTTACCTATACTTTATATATTAATTAAATTCTAAGGAGGAAAGAAAGTAACCGCCTTACTAAATATAAATACTAAATATAATACTATTTATAAAGTACTAGCGGATTCGCTAAAACTCTAAAATATTACTATAGAAATTTCTAATATTAATAATAATAGAGGAAAGAAGGGATTTCTTAATAAAACCTACAAAAAAGTTTAATTATTTAATAAGGGACGGGAAATTTATTTCTTTATTATAAAGCAAGCCCTACCGAACTATAATATTATTTTAGGGTTACTATTCTTTTAAAACGCTAAAATCTATATAAAGTATAAAGAAGGCGGAAGGAACTATATAATTATAATATTCGACGGAGTAGTAATCTATACCACTCTAATTACTAACCTAAAGATTTTTAAGGGGAGGTAAAGCAATAAATAGAGGGTTTAACTCCCCTACTATTATAATAGCCTTATATATTAAAGGGTAAGGAGGTGGGCCTAGCGAAAATTATATAGAGGAGGCCGCTTTATTAATAAATTAAGGATAATTATTAAAGGATATTTTAAAGGAAGATAATAAGCGAATTACCCCCTTTAATAATAAAATAATAGAGGATTTAGTAATTTTCCTAGAAAAGGAACAAATATTCCTAGTCGGCCTATAAGGTCCAAATATCTCTCGGTAAATTTATTATTATTAGAAAAAATTCGTTTTAAAATTAATAAGGACTATTAAATAAAATTTCCTACTAATAGTATATACATCCGCGCTAAATAAGTACAGAAAAGCTTAAGAGAAGTTGGAGGGTACTAAGGGAAGATTAGAATATATAATTATATAGATTAATATAATATATAAGCAAATAGTATAGAAAGTAAATTTAATTAACAACGTTGTATTAAATAGGTTAAAGCTTGGAGGAAACCCTAATTAGAAGGAAAAAAAATTAGTAGCAATAAAGGAGCGGATTGCCTCTATATTTAAAAATTGCGGCTCAAAATAGGACTACTATATAGTACTAAAGTTTATAGAATTAATTCGAAGGTTATACTTAATAGAAGAATAATTCCAAACCCTACTAAAAACAGTCTAGGATACCCTAAATAAAGGAGAAACCGAATTATTTACCTATATCCTCTTTAATAGGGAATAAACTCTAGCTTAAGATTTTACTAAATATAGAAAGCTAAATTCCAATATTATTCCACCTTAGGAAATCCGCACCATCCCTTACTCCACTTAGTAAATAAAAGCTATCCTAATCCCGAAAGCCCTTTATAATAAAATATACGACTTATTAAAAAATCGAATTAAAAAAGGGATTTTAGAAGAAAATTATATAATATATAGGAATAACTAATTCCTAATTACAAAGAAGGATAGCAGTTTATATTTTATTAACGACGCTTAACGGATTAATAGAATAATCCTCTAAAATATTAACCCGCCCCTAAGCTATAAAGAATTTAGCGAAGCGTTTAGAGGCTACAAAATAATATTCCTATTAAATCTTTTCTTAGAGTATAACTAGATTTCCTTTAATGAAGTTAACTGTAACCTTACTACCTTCTTAACCCCTATCGGTTACTTCCGAATAACTATTCTACTATAAAGAGGTATAAATTCCGTTGTATAATTTATAAGGGTAATAATAAAAATACTATATAATTTAATTCCTAACGTTTACTAACCTTACTTTAATAATATCTATATTAAAGGACCCCGAAGCGATTATAGTAAAGAGTAAATTAGTACTAAAGGGATTAAGAGGTACGTATTAAAATACTTTATAAATATTAATAAAGTACTTATTAATATAGAGTTAATAGGAGGAATAATCGCGGCTATAAAATCCTAATAGTATTAAAAGGAAGTAGTATTAATAGGGTACTTATATATATTAAATAGAAGAGTGCTAACTATAAATAAGGTTGTGAAGATTAATAAATAAATTTACTATGAATATTAAACTAATAAGAAAGGAAAGGAGCTAGAGTAAATCCGCACCTTCCTAAATATTATAAGGTACTATAGAATTTAAATTAGAGGATTTAATATTATTGTAATCCCCCTCTATAATTTAATAAAGAAGGACGTTAAATTCTAATAGATAGAGAACGAGTAGTTTGTAATAGAGTACCTATAATATATAGTTACTACTATACTAATCCTTGCTACCCTAATATATAATAACGACTATTATAGGATAATTTTCCTTATAGTTAATATATTATTAGAAGGTTAGGGAGCTATTTTAGAATAGATCGGCTTGGATAGAAAATAATACCTATATTAATTCGAAAGTAGGATTTAGTCTAATACCGAAAAGAAGTATAATATTATAAAGAGGGAATTTTGGGGCCTCCTCTATACCTTAAAGCATTTAAGAAAGTACTTATTCGGCACTTACTTTATAATTAAAACTAATATAATAATCCTAATCTACTAATTAAATAATACTATAAACAATATACCTAGCGCACTACTAATATAGTAGATCGCCTAAATAAAAATCTTTAATTTTAACATTAAGTATATTCTAAGGAGTAAAAATATAATAGCTAATAGTTTATTTCGCAAACCCCCTAGACCTTCTAACTTCTATAAGTAAATATATAAGGAGGATATTAATGATTTTATAAATATACAAATCTACTCTATCTTTATTATATATATAGATAACCCTTAGCTAATATTTAAAGGGGAATAGTCTAAGAAGTTAAAAGAGATTGCTAAGTACCTATTAATTTATAAAGTCCCTTCGAAGTTAATAAGAGCTGTTATAAAACACTAATTCCGGATTAATACTATTAAATTTATAGTATACAATAGAATCCTTTAATTACGCCCTACAACCTCAACCTAAAGCTTAAAACGATTAATTAATAATCTAAAAGAACGCTAATAAATTATATCCCGTTACTATAATAAAGTAGAATATAAAGGCTAAAAAGGAATATACCGCCGTATTATAAAATATTATTATTAAAAAGGAATATATATTTAAATAGAGGAACTAATCCGCTTATACCCTAATTACTAAATATTTAACCCTAAACAGTTCGAAGATAATTATTAATAGATTTACCCGAACTTTTACCCCTTTAGAAAATAGTTATTAAATATTTAGTACCTCCTAGGTACGAATAGTAAGAAAGTCCCTCTATTAGAAGCTAGGGATAATTTAATAAGTTATATTGAAGCTACCCTATTCCCTATAGTTTTATTAAATAAGGTGAAGGACTTTTTTAAATTCCTATTCCTAAAGTAGGGATACCTTCTAATAATTTTAATTAATAGTAATACAGAATTCTAGAAGGCTATTATTAAATACTTACTTTAATTAAGGATTCCTAAGGAGTCTATCGCACCTTACAATTCGCGAGTTAATAGTATAAATAAATAAGGATATACTATAATTACTTCTTTACTTATAAAAATAATTAAAGGGAGTAGCGCTAATTAGAAAAAATATTTACCTTATATCCTCTTTATAGATTGGACTACTATTAAAGGAAATTATAGGTATACTCCCTTCTAATTAATATATAGTTATAATTTAATATTACTAATTGAATTTAATTTACCCTCTTAGTAAGTTATTAATTAGAAGAATAACAATAGGGTAATAATTAGGGAGGAATTAATTAGTATAGTTATTTAAATATATAAGGATTCTAAATATAAATTTATATAGGCTATAGAAAAAGTCGTAGTAATAAGGGAAGTAATAATTAATTATTGTAATAAATAAGACTAGTGGAAAATATAATTTAAAAATGCTTAAATTAAAGTTAGTAATTTAGTTTTAAAATATAATAATATTAGAAGGATTAATATAAATTTAATAAGGAAACTCTTATACCGATAGTAAAGCCCCTACAAAATATACCGGATCTCTAATTTAGGGAGCGTATATTATATTAATATTCTAAATAGGATATAACTTAGTAAATTTATAAATACTAAGAGGATTAAGAAATTTATAATTAAAAATAGAATAATATTGGACGTTAAAAACCTAAATACGATATTTAAAGAGGAATAAATCTTACCCGAAGACGGAGGAGGTTAAAGAAACTTTAAACCGGTTAATAATAAATTACTTGTAGAAGAAATTCTAGGCCGAATACTATAACGCGAATTTAGAAAAAGTATAGCTATAAAAAAAAAAAAACGAAATAAAATACTTTTAAAGATAAAATATAGAAAGATCTAATTTAAATAAGGATTAAAGTTATAATTCCTAAGGGGCGACCCCTAAGGATATAAATAAATTCTAAGGATTAATTTAACGCCCCGCTCGCATACCCCAAGGATAGGTAAATCCATATATATACCTAATAATCAATAACCAACGTACTATAACAAAACTAAAATAACAACACAACTCCCTTTTTTAGCCTTTTTTTTCTTATCTATCTTTCCTTATACTATTTTTCCTTACGAATTTATACTTTATATACTTACAATAGTATTTCTTTTATTTTCAAAACGTTTTAATATTTTTACTTTTCTATTTTCTAACGAAGGGAAGTCCCTACTAATTTTATAATATAAAAGATATAGAATTAAGCCAGCCTTAATATAATAGTACTACGCAATAATAATATAGAAATAAATAT
>NC_026502.1:2138333-2144055 GCF_000182925.2 Neurospora crassa OR74A | reverse complement strand
ATTATTTTCGAAGGGAAGACTAAATACTATAAGTATACTAAGGAATAAGGGAAGATTCCGACCTAAATATAATATAGTAAAATATTTGCCCCCCCCCTCTACTTTTTCTATTTAGGAACCTTTCTCCCTTATACTATAAGAATTCGATTAATTAATAGAAGGGATATTAAAAATAACCTTACTATCTAACTCTATTAAATTCCCTCCTAGGATTATTAAGTTATTAATATTAATAGAGGTAGTAATAGTATTTCCCTTAACATTAAAGAATTTTTTAATATTAAGAAAATCGCTAAAATTATTATTACTTTCTTCAAATAAAAAAATTATTATAGGATTACCCTTTCTTCCTAAATTATAAATATTAATAATAGGAACGAAGTAATAAAATAGAATCTTTAATTTACTATTAATAATAATAAACTATAAATCCGTACTACCTTTTTTATTAACCTCCTAATTATAAACCTTAATAATAATAGCTATAGGAGGAAAAGTCTCTTTATTTATATAAATAAGAAAATCTGCACCTATAAGCGTAATAGGAAAAAAATACTTTAGAGTATTAGGAGGCGGCATTTTAAAACCTATACCGCTACTTTTAATTATAATATTAATTTCCATTTTATTACTATTTCCTTTATCTAATTACTCGCTATAATAAATTAATTTAGGGGTTTTAAGAATTATTAGAAGAGGAATAATACCTTCCTTAACTTTGGACGAATTAATAATAAATAAATTTATATTATTAACTTCTATTTTATTATTATAGTAATCCAGTTTAGGGCCCTTAGGAACTAACGAAGGAGGAATTACCTAATCCCTAATCTTAAATTTATTAATATCTTACAAATTTATACCCTAACCCTTATTATCAATTTCTATATTATTACTAAACAAATCCTTATTATTAGAAGCCTTATTAGCTTTAGAGGAATTGGAATCGACCTCTAGATCCTTAATCCTCTCCCAAAAATCGTTACTATTATCGAAAGAACGTTATTAAATTAAATAATTACTTCTAATAGTATTACCCTAACTTCTAATTCGGAATTAAAAATATTTAAATTCTATATACTCTTCCCTAAACTTCTTATTAAAAATAATTTACTTATTAATACAGATCCAAATACTTTAAATAACTCTACTAATTACCAAAAAGTCCCCGCCTATACTTCTATTCTTATTTAAATACTTAATAAAATCCTTATAAGAAGGGGATAATTTATATTTAATAACAATTTAAAGACCTTCGAAATTAATAATTAAATAAATATATTTATTAATTCGCTTAATATCCTAAATACAATTACTATAAATCCCTCCTTTAATATTACTAAATATAAAAATATATTTAATAAAAAGCGACCAAACGTTAATTATCTCCTACTAATTTCTTACAGAAAAAATAAAAGTAAAAGTCTTCTAAGCCTTAACTAAGTAATAAAAATAAAGGAAGCGATTCCTATAGAAAAAAAATTAATAAAGAAGAATAAGAAGGCGAAATAAGGAAAGAATTTATATAAAATACTAAACGCTTAAATAAAAAGGCCCAAGATCCTCTCCTTCTTAATCTATAGATAGGTACTATAGTAACCCTAAGGCTAAGCCCCCTTTTTTTTAATAAATAAGCGTTAAAGAAGTTAATTATTAAAGTTTTAGGTTATAAAATAAGCCGCTAAGACTATATAATATTAATTAATAGAACGAAAAATATTAAAGAATTTAGTAAGGCCGGTAAGGGATTAAAGTAAAACCTATTCTATATATAATTTCCTAGCGAAAATAGGCTCGGAGATAGTATAAACCCGAATTAAATTAGTAAAAACCTTATTAAACTCATCTAAAATCGTACCCTAGAGGGAATCTATAGTAATAAGGCTAGAAAATAAGTAAATATATACCTTAAATAGTAATTACTATTTACCATTAAAACGTTCATTTACATACCGAGGGTTATTTTTCGTTACTAAAGGATAAGAAGGGAATAAACCTTTATTAGGGTTTGTATTATACCCTCTCTTAATAATAATAATTAATAAAGGAACATTAGAGGCCAGCTAGAAATTTATACCCCGACGTTTAGGCGGAAAGTTAAATTACTATATAAACTCCTAAATAGGATTATTAGGAGAAATATCCGGATTTAATATAATAAAGGTAGTAAAGCTAAATATTAATACTCAAGGATAAAAGGGCACTAAGAGAAGAGAAGAAGAAATAAACGGATCTACTACGAAAGGAAGAAGGTAATATACCTATTAGCGAGGGGTAAAAATAAATAGCGAAGTACGTATTACTTAAATAATAACAGCAGGAAAGTTCTAAGTAGGGGCGGGAAGTAAATAAATACATTGTAATATACCCCTCTAGTAAATTAGTACTAAAATAATCCTTAGAAGATTAAAGAAAGTTATAGAATTATACTAAATTATTATTATAATACTAATAGAACAAATATATTTAGAGATTTCCAATTTCCTACTACTCTTAAAGGCAAATTAATAAAAAAAAACCTCTTACTTTCTAAGGATAGTAACGCAATAAGTAGATTATTTCCCTTTTATTCCTAAGTAATACCCTTCTACCCTTTAAATAAGGAATATATTTTCTTAATAATATTAAATACTCTAGAAATCGCCCCGTAGGTACTCTCCTTCGAAAGACCCTTTAAAAAGTCTAAGAAGAAAGAGATTATAATAACCTCAGCTTTAAAGAGTATAATTATATAGAGAATAAAAATAAACCGCCCTAAGAAGTATAAAGCGAAATTAGCTATAGGGACCCTAGAAAATAGTAATAGGAAGTAAATTACTATCCGGTAATTATTTATCTCTCCTAAACTAAAGAAGAAGAAATAGCCGGAGGCGAATATTACTATTAAATTTATTATAATCTCCAATAATTCAAATACATTTAAAGAAGTAATAAGGTTCTAGAAGAGTAAAGATAAAGGTACAAAAATTACGTCTCGCCGGATCCCTATAATTTAATTTACTATTAAGGATAATAAGGATAAAAAAAGCTTTAAGGGTTCTAAAAAGAGTAAAAAAATTCCGAAGAAGGATAAAAAGTCATTAAAAAACATATTACCGTTTATAATAAATCTATTTAAAACCCCGTAGAAAGAGAATATACCCTCAATAAACTAAACTCTTAATAAAATAAGCAAAGAAGAAAATAATAAACTTACAATAATTATACCGACCGAAATAATCCCTCTAAGCCAGGAGCCGTTAAATAATAATAAAGAAGCGTTAAAAAATATACTTCTAGTCGCAATATACCTAACTAGTACCTTACAAATATCTTTAATAAATTTAACCCCTATTAAGAAGGGAGAAGAGAAAGCTAATAAATTTATACTAGATATATTTATTAGGGAAGAGATTTTACTAAGTAAGAAGGTTAATAATAAACTTTTAATATTACAAATCCTAATTAGCAATTTACTATTAAAAGGGAAACTCCTAATTATAACGGATCCTCTCCCTTATACGTTAAAGGAATTAATACCTTTACCAACCTAAACTCCTACTAAAAGTATTTGTAAAGCTAATTTTATTAAGAATCCTATTATAAATAAATAGTATTTTACCCTAGAAGGAGAAGGTAATAATAAAGAACCTACGTTACTAATCCCTACCTTACCCTCTATTATTTTTAAATTATTCTACTCTACAATAATAATACTAAAAGAAAAGTAAGGGGAAATTACAAAAGACTATAAAGTTCAGTAGATATAAAAGGCTACTAGTTAGTAAAATACCGTTTTAGGACCTAGGGAGGTCTACCCCCTTCGGGGAGAAGCACCGAGGAACTTTAATTTAGAATTTAATTAGAAACTGCCTAAATATTTAAATAATAAGCTAATAAATAAAAATCGGATAGCACTATTCGAACTAACATTCAACACTCCAAATATCAATCTATATAATACAATACTTAAAGCAGATCTCTTTCCCCTAAAGGATTAGCCAATAATAATTCAACCAAACCGAATAACTTAGTATAAATACGCACTAAAAATAGCGAACCTATAGTATATTACTTATATTAAGGGCTAAATAAATAGAGTAATTATAAGCGCAGGCCTAACCTAGCTACTCAAAGCATATAGAAATCGGATTTACATCCCCTCCTCCGCTCAAACTATAACTAAAAACGAATTAGAGAATCTATACCTAATAAATACTAAACTAATAAAAGAAGCCTTCTTATTATTAACGAAGTAATAGTATATTCTAATCTATAAAGATAAGTATTTTTCCTTAGCCATCTTTAACTAATTAGAATATATATAATATTATTTTTATATAATAAAGTATAAATCTAGGATATAGGAAGTATTAAAGGCCTATAGCGCATTCGTACTAGCAAATTATAAATATTTTACTAATAAAGGAAGACGAATTTATATTAAAATATATTTTAGCGGCTACAAATTCCCTTAATAAGCAATTATATAGCTATACAACTTCTAAATATTAGAAGTAACTAAAATTTTCTTTCTAAATATAAAGAAAGTAGATCGGTACCTAGATAAATAGATAGTTCTTTATATTAAATTATATATTTAAAAGTAGTCTAACTATTAAAAACCTTAAACATAGCTATTAGATTTTAAATAATTAGAAGAAGCTATAATTTACTAATAAATAAAAATAGCCTACGACTATCTAAGAACGCTATAAACTAAATTATTAATAATTCTTATAAATTAAAGGTAAAGAATAGATTTGTAGTATAAAGTAAAATACAAAACAATACAGTACCGAAGGATCGAAGTAAAAGGAGATCTTCGGGAACCTAAACTTATAAAAAACAATAACGTTATATAGGAATACCCAAAAGACCCGTTCGCCCTTTATAATTTACTAATTTATACTTAAAACGTCTAGCAGCCAAAAAAGTTCTCTATATTCAAAGGGCTAGGAATAGAGAATATTAAGGATATATTAACTAATAATTACAAAGATAATAAAAACGAGAATAAGGAGGATAAATATATAAATAAGCCTACTATACTATAATACCAAATTTCTTCCCTTTCGGAGGATAAGGCACTTCTAAAGCCCCTACAGAAATTAAAAACAATTAAATAAATAAAAGGCCGCAAAGTTAATAAGTAAGTAGAATTATTCAATTCGTATAATAAATTTATTATTAACTATTTTGTTTTATTTAAAAAAAAGAAAACGAATCTACACCTACTAAGAAGAAAGGTTAAAGGAGAAAAGAAGGGGAGGTTAACTATAAAGTACTAATACGTACTAACGTTAAACAAATAGGTAATATAAAATATTCCCACTACTAACAATATTAATATAGAAAAAGCGTAAAAAGTGCTAAAGATTTACAAAATACTAATCCGGAACGTTAAGAAAGAGGTAGAGGAAAAGAAGAAGACCGAGGCGAAGGAGGAAAGAACGAGAATTTAGAAGGCTGTATAGGATAAAAAGAAGCAGTATTAACGGATCTACTTCCAACCCTTTACTTATATTATTTATTATATATACCTTTACTAATAATAGTTAATACTCTTACCTATATACGTATCTACACTCAAAGTTTTATCTAATAGTAGGGGTTATTAATATACGAATATTCTTATAAAGGATTATAAAAGAATATTCGAAAGGAAGTTTAATATAGGGTAATTAATTCTTTTTTCTATTTTTTCCTTTCTTACTTTAAAAACTCTTACTTTCATATAATA
>NC_026502.1:2135082-2138233 GCF_000182925.2 Neurospora crassa OR74A | reverse complement strand
CAATATACAAATAACTATTTTAATAATTTAATTAGTTCTTTCCGATTAACTATCTATTTAAACGTAATAGGCCGTTGAGAACAGTAGATTAACCGTTAATACTTCGAAAATACTCCTCCAAATTATAGAAATAAACTTAGGATCTCAATTACTAATAATAGCTACTAATAAACCCTAATTATAGAATTATAAAGTCTAAAACAATACTTTAACTTATTCCCATATACTATAAGTAGAATAACTAACTATTAATAGTACCTTCTTACTAAATTTATAAGTAATAGTATATATAATATTAAATTCTAGGAAACCCTTAAGGGCCTATATTATACCGGCCGCTTTAACTATCGGTATATTAATAATGAAGTTTATAGTAATAGTATAGAATAATCTCAGAAATATCCGAATTAGTAGTAATTTTCTAGGGGTCGGTTACTTATCTCGCTAATTTTAATAGTAAATTTTATAGTATTTAACGTACTCGTATACTATTTAGGTTTTTCGCCTTATATAGAAGTGTACTAAATTATTTATTATTCGGTTAATTCTAAAATAGTACTTCTTATTATATACCAATTCTAGCATTTTTTATATATAAATTCGAGGAATATACAGCCGACGTACGTTTTAATAGTCGATATAGTAAAATAATTTATTTTCGAGTAAATAGGGGTTTGCTAATAAATTTGGGCGCTTTCCCGACTGCTATATATAGATATACCCTGGAGTATTAGCCTTCTCGATTAGTTGGAGAACCTTAGTATATTTTGGATCCTTGGGATAAATATCGATTAACTATTAGCGAAATTCCAGTACGATAATCGGCGAAATTTAATAAATATCTAGAATAATTTTAATATATATAAATAAAAATGTATTAAAACTATTCTAATAATTAATATTCTATACTTATATAAAATTAGACTAAATATTAGCTAATTTATTAGAAGTATTATTCTCGTTAATAGTTTCGACGGTTAGTAACCTTAATAGCGCATCTAGTACAATATTTAATAGGCTAAAAATATAGAATATATTTAAATTGAATTGGAATGCCCAATTAATAGTATTTATAAGCTTTAGGTTAATTTTAATTAAATCTATTATACGTAATAAAGTATACTTAACAATTCCGGCGGTAGAAATATAATTAATAATAACGTTAATATAATATTCGTTAGATTGAACTATCTTTTAGAACTTTTGTAATACCTAAATAATAGCCGCGATTTCTACTTCCGTAGAACCGTACTTCTTTTCGGCGGAGAATATCAATCTTAATAGGAAGTATATAGGTTTAATTATAATTAATAGGATTTTACTTATTCCGGGAATAAATTCTCCGTCCTATAGGTATTTAAATTAGAAAATATAAATACTATATACTAAACCACTAGCGTCAATCTTAATAAATAGTACTTTACTCTTTATATAGTAAAAAAGATATACTTAATTGTATAGGTTTTCCTATATAATATAGAAAGCTTCGCATTCTTCTAGGGTTAGTTCGAATTTAACCTTAGAAATATATATTCGCCTTACTTATTTTATTAAATTTATTTATAAATTACCCAATTCATATATTCACTATAGTAGTTCTATTTTTCTTTAATTGAATAGTTCTTTTTTAATAGCGAACTATAGTATACTTTAATATAGCTAACTAACTATATTAAAATAGGTTTTAAAATTATTAAATATATTAGGGAAGGTTAGCTTCTAGAAGGCTTTAATACAATCTTCCGTATACTTACAACCCTCTCTATTAATAATACTACTAAATAACTATATAGGAAAATACCTTACAAAAGACTTATTAGTATTAATATAAATACAATATTTATTAAGAAGGTCTATAATAATAGTAAGGTAGGCTAAGTATTCTTCTTAAATATTACTAAAAATAATAATATTATCGATATAAATACGTACGAATAAATAGTACTTGAAGAATAGCCGGTCTATAAAGCGCTATATAAATATTAGAGAATTTTTGAAGCCTATTAATACAACGTTAGACTATTTAAAACCTCAGGGGCTAATAACTACTATATAATTGTAATACTTAATAAAAATAGGTAATTAATAGAAAAACTTAGCGGCGTCAAAGATCGAGAAGAACTTCTTACCGACTATAGTATTAATAATATTTTCTTAATTAGGTAAAGGATATACATCTAATATAGTAATACTATTAAGCGGGCGAAGATTAATTACCGTACGTCCTTTATTAATTTTATTAATTTTTCTTTAAATAATAAATATTAGGCAAATAATAGAAATTGGCTGTAATATAAATAATATTTTACCTTAAACGTACATTTTATTATACTCCTTATTAAGGAATTCGCAATCCTTAATACTTAAAGGGTAAAGCCTAATAATTCTCCGCTAGTTTTACTATCCTTTAATTAAATTAATATATATTTTATTTTCCTCTTTTATTAGTATAATCCTTCTATCTTTAAAAATATTAACGTACTTATTTAGGAGGCTCTTAATTTACTTTAAAAAATTAGAATCTATATTATAAATATTAATACCTACTTTAGAAAGAATAGTTTCAATATCGACGGGCTTAATAATTCTATAAAAGGGTACCTCAAAAGCACTCTTCCTAATAGCCTTTTCCTTTTCGTCCTTAGTAATTCTATTGATAAATATAATATATTATTCTTAAATAAATCCGGTTTAAATTTTGGGAATAAAAAATACTATATCTAAAGCATTAACTAATATAGTTATTTTACTAACCTTATATAATAGTCATATAATTATACCTACCCGAATTCTTTTAGGGATAAATACTAATTCTTCAAATTAGTTTAGAAATAGTACGACTTTACGAGTTTTATTATTTACAATAGTATTTAATAAATAAGGGTATTGTATATAAAAGTTGTAAGCGGGACGTTTACTTAAATTATACTAATTATTAAGCTAGGCGCTATACTTTATTGGGATAATTCTTAATTGCCTTCCTAATAATAAAGTATTAAATTTAGTAAAGATTTCGGTAATAAGCATATTCTCCCCCGCTTTAATTCTTTTAGAATAAACTTCACCTTAGACTTTTATATTAAAAACCAATTTAAAAGAATATAGAGCGGTATTAAAATCTAGCTTCGCGCTATAGTAGCGAAGGAAGTTT
>NC_026502.1:2132121-2134982 GCF_000182925.2 Neurospora crassa OR74A | reverse complement strand
CTTAATTTGCTATTAAACCTATTATTATAAAATAAGAAATTTTTCCGAAAAGGTTTACTATTATTATAATTTCCTTAGAATTTAATATAAATATTAAAATTATTATCCTTATTATTAAAGCTACTAATAGTAAAATAAATTATTCGTCTACTCTTTAAAGAATTAAGGAATAAATAGTATATTAAAATAACCTTCTATTTAATTCTACTAATATATTTATTAAAATTAATATTCTATTCCGGAGGGATATATATAATTTATATTATTAGGTATAGGCTATTCTATAACCGAATATATAATTAGAAGTCCGAAGTATCTCCCTAAAAGTAAATGTATTTAAATAATTGAGTTGAGTAATTACGAAGCGCTTGCGTATTAATTTTATACAATTCTATAGTGAATTTATTCGTATCTAGCTATTTCTACGCCTTATAAAACTTAATACCAAATACAATACTTAGTATATAGAGAGTTTTATTGAAACTACTACGAAGGTTATTATATTCTTCCTTAAAGAGGGTAAAATTCTATTAGCGTAATATTATATTATAGAACAGTTAATTAAAGTTATTAGTGAGAATTTGGCGTTTTTTTAAGTAATTCTTTAAATATCCTTTAATTATATTATTAAATCCGTAGAAAGTAGTATAAACGTTAATTTTACTATCCTAGTAGATACTTTTCTTTATTTTATTAAATTCTATATTAGGGAAGTATATTTTAATATTTAATATTTTAAAAGGTTCTTCCTTAACTATTTAACAACTATTAATATTAGCCCTAAAGACAAATTCAATAAGAGTTTGGTTCCGATCTTCCAAATCTTTAATATAATTGTATAGATCCTTAAGTATTTTACGAAGCACTATATTGTCCGTTATTATACTATTACTATTAGCTTCAATCGATAGAATAAAGGTATTAAATCTAATATTAAAGTATATAATTTATAGATTATTAGTAAAATAAATATTCTAACGAAAGGCTAAATATATAGAAGGAGTAGGAGCCTTCGGGATAGCCGACGGAAAGTAACTACCATTACTTAGTATTACAAGCGGCAATCCTTATTATTCAACTTATTTCTCGCCTACCGGGGTTTAATCTATTAATTCTTTAAAGTTTATTCTTAAAATTTATTTAGAAATATTATAACCTATAGCCGGAATTAATATATATTTATAAAAATAAATAGGAAATTAATTAATATTATTAAATAGGGGTTACTAATTAATACAATTAATATAAAGATTTTTTATCTAATTAACTAAATTAATAGCATTATACGGATCTCTAATACTAATTATAGCTATTTCGCCAATTAGGTTAATAAAACTATTAAAACGCCAATTGCAATAAATAGTAGGGTTTTTATACGACTAAGCGGCGGTACGCCTTACGGTAGTAGGCGTTAGGAGACTAAAACTAGGCTTTACGCTATTCTAAATTAAACGTATAGTATTATAAATTAGTTAAGTAAAGTAAAGTAGAGGATTCGGGGATCTACCTCCTATTTTTACGTTATATTAAGTAAAGCGTACGGTATTTTAATTTAAATTAATAGGGTATACTAAAAAGTAATTAGCAAAAGTAGTTCCTAGAAGCCAATTTGCTTATTCTTACTACTACTTCTACGCTAGACGTAGGAGAATTTTAATTTATATAAAATTTCCAAAATGTTTAATAGTAGGATTGGTAGCTAATTGTTGAATAATATTAGTAGCAATTTTAATAATTAAATTTATTTGTAAGACTATTAATTCGGTCGGCGAGAAGGGTCGTTAAATTGGATTTAGTTAAATATATTACTTAGTAAGCGTAAATAATAAGGAAAGCGGTATAGGAATTTATATTAGGTTAATAAGGGTTAATATATTAATTATTCTAATAGTATCCAAAAAGGTTGCCGGCGAAGAGTATACGCTTATATTACCGGTATTAGGGGGAATAGGTACTTAAGTAATAATATTAATAGTAGTATTATTCACTTTAATTCGGGCTATAAATTATTTCTAATTCTTCTTCCGTAGCTATAATAATACTCCTTCTTTAATTATAAATAACTAATTTTAGCGTATTAGGACTAGATAATTAGTAACCAACTAGCGATACTTATATAAAACCTATTAAATTTCGTAGTCCGCTACATCCAAATTAACGATCCATCCTCTATTATAAATATTATTATTAATATTAGCGGACTAATTAAATTTAATTTCAATATAGCCGGTTTCTTCGTTTAAGTACAATTGTACTACCTTAATAAGTAGTTCGGCGGTTAGAAGTTAAAGTCTTTCCTTATAGTAAAATTACGGCTTATACGTAGTAAATTTAATTATTTAACGTACTTTACGTATTAGACTTTCTTCCTAAAGGTTAAAAGCCGTTTAAAGGTTTACTTAATTAGTCTTTAATATTATTTAGTCTAGCCTTTAGACTAGAATAAATAGTAATAAAATAGTAAAGAAAAGGGGACTCTAAAGAATAAAAAAATATAAATACTTAATTTAAAAGGGTAAAAACTGAATAATAATTATAAAATCTAATAAATTATTATTAGACTTAACGTATTTCCCCCCTCAACGAAAGGAAAAAATATAAGGAATAATAAGGTTAATTTAAAACTAAACTATAAGCACTACTTATTACGCGAAGATATACTTCACAAGTAATAACAATAGAGAATAATAATATAAATAACTAGTTGCTAAATAGAATAATAGTATATAACGATTAATAATAGTCTTATTAAAGGAAATTAAAGATAAGAGCTATCGCGAGCCTCAACTTAGAACCTTATATACAACTTCACTAAATATAAGTAAGATAAATATAAGGTTGGTATAATATAAATTGATGAT
>NC_026502.1:2122233-2132021 GCF_000182925.2 Neurospora crassa OR74A | reverse complement strand
AAGAAATAGCACTACTAAAAGAAGCCCAAAGTAAAGGAGGCGGAACGGGAGGCGTACTTACTAAATAGATTTATTATCAATAAAGCGCTACCTTTAGCGGATTAACTAGCACAGTAAGTAGAATATTTAATTATATTTCTTTTTTTCTTATAATCGGTTTATTATATTCGTTATTATTATTACTCTTTTTTTTCCTTTTTTACTATACTAATATTAATCACCATTTGTTATTTACAGTTATAATTAAAACCAAAATCTCAATTCACTTCAAATTATAAATCCTAACTATTATTATTAAGTATTGCGAACGGACAATCAGAATTAGAAAAAAGGGTTCGCCCGGCTAAAAATCAATATTATAAATATAGAAGGAAATTTACTACTAATATACAACCCATAGTTACACTAGGGTAACAATTAATAAGCAAATCGCAGTACGTATCCTATTAAACAGGAGCTATACCGTCGGTTACCTCCTTCCTTAATTTCCATTTACTTCAATTAATACTATACTACTAAATAAAAATCTTTTATATTTAATATTAGTATAGTCGTCGCCTCAAACACCCCGCTTTCAACCTCCTTTCAACTATATATCCTTACAATTACTATTTATCGCCATCAATTATCGCTATCGATTACCACTATTATAATTCGTAAAATATATTATTAATATAAAACTATAATCGTCCGTAATAAACTAAACCAAAAGTAATAATGCAAAGAAGAGGAGGTAGAATAAGAAGCTTTAACTACCCTTAAAAATACTACGAAAGAATAATAGTATATTATCAACCTAATAACCCCTCTTCCCGTATAATATATCTAAATTAATCAGCCTATTTATAACCTTAATTTACAACCCCTCTATCGTAACGAACTTAAAACAATTATACACTAGGCTAAAAATATTAAACTAACTCTATTACCGAACTTTCAAAACTTAAATAGTAAACTTAATAATAATAATAATAATTAGGAACCGATTACTACTATTACCAACTTCAATATCGTTAATCTAATAAAGACTCTTATTAAGATAACTACCGAAGAAGACTATTATATAATTCCAAACCTAAATACCGGCGAAAATAAGCTAATAACTAATAATATACCTACTTAAAAGGAACTCTATAAACTAATTGAATATTAGAACAATATTATATCCGATAACTATAAAAATAAAGCCGATAGTATCAATAATACTAATAACAAATTAATAATACTTAATAAATCTATTGTTGGTAGTAACCGGCGTAATAACTTAAAAGACTAAGCCCCGTTTAAAAATTTTAAACCCATTAACCAACTCTATACAAAAGGTATTAATTAAATTTCAAACTTCATCCTTGGATAGGATCTATATTACCTAGTTTATAATATTATACGCAAATAGTATACTACCCAATTACAATTCTTCAAATTATTAGAATCTGTATTAAAGATTAATAAATTACCGGCCAACCTTAATACCTTAAAACGTAAAATCTAAAAATATTTATTATATATCAATTTATATAGAACGAAGGACTTGCCCTTCAATTCGTAGAAATTATTATCGTTTTAAAAAAAAAAACTATAACAATAAGGGAGAAGCCTACCTAAAATTTATTCTTCCTTAACCTAATTAATTTTATATAACGCATCTATACCTCCCAATTAACTAATAATATATATTTCGGTATAACTAAATTTATTAATAATCCTACAAAAATATAATACTCGATATAATAAGCAAGCTCTATCTGTATAACGAGTAGTAAATTCGTATTCTACCTACCTCACCCTTCCCTCGAACCAATCTTCCCGGGCAATATTATCGAATTCGAATATAATTTTAATAACTACCCTACTTATTATACCGGAAGAAAATCGCATATAGGCTAAATTAAAGCTATATACCGAGATTATTATATAAAACGCACCCTTAATCTACTCGATAGCGGTAGCTAGGGTATTTAATAAACCCAATTAAATAATATCATCCTTATTATTACGTATATATTTCCTAATAAAACTATTTTTAATAATCCGGCCGCCAAGATCACTATTAATCTAACCGGTAAAGCGCTAAGTACTAACGAATAGATATTCGCCGAAAATCTACTAGAGCTTATTACTCCTAAGAATATTTATTAATATAAATATAATATATATTTCAATTTTGCCTTTAGTAGTAAAATATCCTTTTTAAACGACCTAAATCTATATATTACTAACCGCTACTATATTATACGGATATATACTAAGGAATTAAATTCTTTAATACCGCTATACCTTATATCCCTTATCCCTACAATCCTTAAAATTAAAGAATTTACCCGGTAAATACTTATTAATAAATTTATTTTAGGTAGAATAGGGAAGGTTCGTAGCCTCCCGTATCTTAACTTTAATAATAGATTTGGTCTATACCGTACAATAATAAAATTAATTATAGGCAGCTACCTACAATTTACTTATTAACCCCGGAATAATTATACCTATCAAATCAATATCTTACTAGTAATACTTAGCCCGTACGGATTTAACTTTTATAATATTATAGAAGCCTTATTGCTATTAAAAGCGTTAAACCGGAGTATAACTATTAATAATATAACCCCTAGATTAAATAAGAAGGTATTACTATACGCCCCTATTTTAATATTTATCGGGGATATATTATAATAGTAATAGAATACGGGCTACTTAAGTACTACCGCTACCTTTTCGTACTATAATTATATAATTACTAATACCGAATACGGAAATTTAAACTTCAATATTATTAGTAAAGGCCGTAGCTATATAGAACTAGTCCGTCTTCGTAGGGTTATCGATAAAAAACGCTTCAAAAGCTATAAAAAGGAATTCGCATAACAATAAAACATATCCCTCGAATTAACTACCGTATCGCTAATCGCACCAACCTTAAATCGTATTATTAATTAACCTAGTAACGTAATATATTTCGAATTTAATAGTATTAGTAAAATAATATATTAATTCCTACTTAATATAGTAAATAAAAAATCTTTAAGTAGAAACCATTAATTAATATATTTTATTTAATACTATAAACTATAAAATCCAAAACCGTCGTCGAATATATTAAGGTTCTCCGACAAATACTATTTCCCCCGGGCTAGGATTATATATAATCCCTATACAATATCCTAAAATACAATCTTTAAAAAAACGCTCGATAGTCGGTATTAATAATAATAATTTACCTACTTTAATTAAAAGAGAGGGATCTCAAAAAACCATTTATCCATACTATAAAGGAGGTATTTTCGTAATTGCAATTTAATAGATAACCCGGACCAAACTATAATATTTATTCTATTAATAAATAAATCGTTCGGAAGGTAGATAATAAAGTAGTACTAAAGATTCTAATACTTATATTAATAACTATCGTAAAAACCAACGCCAATTTATTAACTAATAAACTACTATTAAGTACTAATAAATATAGTATTATATAAATAATATATATTAGCCGCCGGATATTTTAATTAATTACAAAGGCATTATTATAAACGATATTTCCAATTAAAGGTATAGCAGCTTAGAAGGCTATAACCCAAGCCGCTAGTATAATTAAGTTAATATTAATAGTAATAGTTATTATAAATATAATAATTATTTATAGCCGTAATCGCAGTCGTAATTGCAACGCCCGGGGTTATAACAGTAAAACGCGTAGTAGTATCTAAAATCGCGCCGGTTCGCACACTATATCACCGGCCTTAAATATTCCTAAATCCAACTAATAGTCTAAAATATTAATAACCAACAATAATAACGCTACTACTATCTCTATAATTACCGAAAATAAAAAAACTATCGCTAATAATATTAATATTAATTAATTTTCTAAAACCTAGAAGGTAATAAAATACCGAAAGTAAGTAATATAACTAAATATATACATTAAACTATATTATAGAAAAATATATTATTAATATAGATTAGTAGCTCTATTAATAATATTAACTAGGGAACTTAAGTATAAATAAATTACTATAATAGTAATTATACTAATAATAGAAAGGAGAAGAATTCTAATAATCCTATTCTATTACCATAAGGCGTATAGAAGTCCCTCAATAGAACTAGGGTATTAGTATAAAGTACTTTAATCCCTATTTGCTACTACTATACTATATTCAATTCGAACGCTTATTACCGCATTAATATATTTAATATTATATTATATAAAAACTATTATATTGGAATAGCAATTACTAACAATTTCTATATTAATAGGGTATAGAAGAATATTATTACGAAATAGAACTATATTAACCCTAAGAAAGATTACTTTATATACGAAGGCCTAATTTAAATCGTCTACTTAATACTATTCAATAACTTCTTAAACAAGCCTATTATAATAAAGAAACTTAAGGCCTTATTTAAAATTGTACTATCGCTATTTACTACCTTAATTCCGCGTAATAAATTAACTAAATAAGAAGCCGAGGATAAGGATAACCTAATTATAACCTTATATACTATATCTAATAATAAATATCTATTATCTAAGGCCGTAGTACGTATAAAGGCCAATATATATTAGAGTATAGGATTCCCTATATACGAAAAGTAAATACGTCCGGTATTTATCGAAGCCTTATACTAAATATACTAGTGAAATTACAGAAGGAACATCCTTATTACTACTAACTAATATATAAAATAATAGAAGAAAGTATTATTTAATAATTAATATATCGCAATACCCTTATTTACATATCCCCAATACTAATAACGCTAATACTACTAATTACTATATAGTAAGAAACTACTTAACTCCCGCCGCCTCATTTTTTAGCGGGGCTAATATATAATATACTAAAAATATACTAATAAAACCCAACTTAATCGCCTAAACTATATATTTACATACAAGACCTTTTATAATTAGTCTTTTATCTAATATTACTTTATTACGTACTATATTATATATTTATTAATACTTCTACTAACACTATTATAACGTAATAAGCTTAAATACAACCCCCGTTATCTCTATATTCTTAATTATTATACCTCTAATTATTATTTATAATAAGGAGCAATTAACTAATTTACCGATTACAAAAGCTACCGCAATCTATAACGCTACGGAAGTCCGCAAATATATCGGTATTGTTAAATTATCCGAAAATTACGTTTAAATAATTATTGGCCTCCCTATTTTACATCGTAATAAATACTACCTCGTACCCTACTATTTATATAATATTGGACCGGATAAGCGATAATTAATAATAATTAAAAACAAATATGAATTGGAAATTACGGATAATATAGAATTTTTATATATCAATTAGAATATTTACTTCGCTTAACGATAAAAAAGTACGACAGGTTAGTAGGAAATAGATATATAATAAATATAATTAGGGCGCTACTATATAATAGTATTTAAATTATTTTATATTTATATAAAAAGGGGGGTAGGGATTAAAGCGCAAACTGTATTGTAGTCTGTATATATTTAAATACCCGCCGTAAGCCTAGATCTGGCCTTAGGGAATATTTAATTTAAGCTATTGTAAGCTATTCAAATACTTTAAACCGCTCAAATTTATAAGCCGCTTAATATACTATAAACTATTAATATATAATTCATTCTATATCGAACCGCTTAATATATAGTACAGCTTAAGCCCTATAAACTATTTAAATATCTATCCTATTTAATACCCATTAAGTAGCTTATTATTTAAATAATTATTTCTAGTACGCTAGAACGTATATATACAACGTAGTTAAACGTTATATTTAATTGAATAGTAATAATTCGGTAATTCATCAACTTATTACCCCCCCATCCCACCCGCTAAGATACACTACCTTAGCAGGTAGGATAAGGGGGTAATAAACTAATAAATTACCGAATTATTACCGCTCAATTAAATATAACATCTAACTGCGTTACGCATATACGTCCCAGCGTACTAGAAACAACTACTCAAATAACAAGCTACTTAATAGGTACTAAACGGGATAGACACTTGAACAGCTTACAAAGCCTAAGTTATACTATATATTAAGCAGCTCAATATAAAATAAGCCGTATATTAACAATTTATAATATATTGAGCGGCTTATAAATTTAAACAGCTTAAAGTATTTAAACAATTTACAACAACTTAAATTAAATATTCCCCAAAGCTAGATTCAAATTTACGGCGGGTATTTAAATATATATAGGCTACAATACAATCTATACTTTAATCCCCACCCCCCTTTTTATATAAATATAAAATAATTTGAACGCACAATAGCGCCCCGACTATACTTACTATATATCCATCTCCCACCAACCCGCCGTACCTTTTTATTATTAAGCAAAATAAATATCCTAATTAATATATAAGAACTCTATATCATCCGTAATTTCAAACTCGTACTCATTTTTAATTATTATTAATCGTCGCTTATCTAATCTAATACTATATAAATAGTAGGGCATAAGGTAGTACTTATTACGATATAAAACAAAGAGGCCGATAATCGTCTAAATATAATCTTCGAATAACTTAATAATACCAATATATTCGCAGACTCCTATAACGTTATAAACCGCAGCGGCTTTTACAATCAGCAAATCGGTTAACTACTCCTTACTATAAATAATAATTAAAAATATAATAATTAAGAATATAGAAATAACAGAAGTTATACCTAAGCCTATTGTATTATAGTAGTATTAGTAGAAATATTAATAAATATATAGTATAGCGCGCAATAAAGTAATATTAAATAAAAGACTAACTATAGGAGGTCTCGTACGTAAATATATAATCTAAGCGATTAAATTAGGTTTCGTTAGTATACCCCTAGTACATTACATACTAGCCCCGCTAAAAAACGAGGTAGTAGGAGCCAAACGGTTTCTTACTATATAATAATTAGTAGTATTAACGCTACTAGTACTAGGGATATATAAATAAAGGTATTACAATATACTAATTATTAAATAACACCTTCTTCTACTACTTTATATACTAATTAGTAATAATAAGGATATTCCTTCTATAATCTCGCTAATATACTTAATATAAAGCTTCAATAAATATTAGGTATATTTACTTCTCGCGTATAGGGAATCCTATACTCTAATATATATTAGTCTTTATACGTACTACGGCCTTAAATAATAGATATTTATCATTGGATACAATATATAAGGCTATAACTAGGTCATCCTCATCCTCAGCCTCTTATTTAATTAATTCATCGCACGGAACTAAAGCAATAAATAGCGACGGCGCGACTTTAAATAAGGCCTTAAACTTCTCTATTATAATAAACTCGTCTAAGAAGCTATCGAATAGTATTAAACGGACAATTTAAATTAAACCCTCGTACATAAGACAATCTTTCTCGGGGTTAACGTAATTCTATTTTATAATAATATTCTTCTATACTCTATTAATATAGAAATTATTAATAATTATTATTCTAATATAGTAGCTCTTATACAATACAATATTAAACGTATTAATATAGTAGTAAGCGTTCAAATTAAATATAATATAATAGTAGCAAATAGGGATTAGGGTACTTTATACCGATACCCTAATCCTATTAAAAAACTTCTATACGCCCCGTAGTAATAGAACGGGACTATCAAAACTCTTCTCCTCTCCATTATTAATATAATTACTATTATAGTAATTTACTTATACTTAAACTCCCCAACTAATACTATTAATAGAACTACCAATCTATATCAATAATATACTCCTTTATAATATAATTTAACGTATATATTTAGTTATATTACCTACTCTTAGTATTTTATTACCTTCTAGGTTTTAAAAAACTAACTAATATTAATATTATCAATAATAATTTCTTCGTCCTCAGCGATTATAGAGATAGTAGCGGCGTTATTATCGTCGGCTACTAATACTTTAAACTATTAATCGGATTTAGGAATATTTGAGGCTAGCAACGTAGTACGCGAACCGGCGCGACTTTAGACACCACCACGCGCCCTACCGCTACAACCCCAGGCGCCGCGACTACAACCGCAATTATAATTATAGATAATTATTATATTTATAATAACTATTACTACTAATATCAACCCAATTATATTAGCAGCTCAGATTATAGCCTTCTAAACTACTACGCCTTTAGCCGGAAATATCGCTTACAATAATACCTCTATAATTAATTAAAATATCCGGCAATTAATATATATTATTTATATAATACTATACTTATCGGTACCTAATAGTAGTTTACTAATTAATAAATTAGTATTAATTCTTATAATAATTATTAATACGAATATTAGAATTTCTAGTACCGCCTTACTATCCACCCTCCAAACGATTTGTTAGGAGGCTAAGAGCTCGTATATAGAAGCACTTTAGCGGCTACTACTCCCCTTTATTAATTAATACGTAGGATTACTAATAATAATGCTTATATCGGGTTGGGCTTGCGGGAAGGATAATCTATTACTATACTAAGGTGTTAGATTAGTACGAGGCTCTATAATATTCGTTAGCGGATGAATAGAGTTTGTATAAGTATAAAAGAGGTTTAACGGAATATAATTTATTATAATCGATAGTTATTAATATATTTTTAAATTAACCTCTAATTTACTATCCCCTACGTATAGCTATAATTATAGTCACTTCAGCCTACCTTTCGCCTATATTCCTAATAAATTAATAATTCTTCTTCTGGGAGTTGAGCTGATATTATTAAGATATATATATATAGCGGCCGGTTTATTTTTTGTATTACCGAAGTTATTCTTCGTTCCTCTTACGCTACTATCTTTATAGTTACTATAATTAAGACGGCCTAACTTTTTCTACTTTTATTATAATAATACTAGCCTACTATAGAGTTTATTAAAGAAGATAGTAATAAAGATTACCCCCTTATACTGCCCCGGGCTCTCCGTTTGTACCTCTAAATTTCGGAAGCCGATAAATTCGTACGTAAGTAATAATTATTCGAATTTCGGTTCGTTATAATTAAGCTCCTTTTTAATTATTTCCCTTTGTATATATTTTAATAGGAATAGTTCGCTTTCGTAGGCCTTATTAAATAAGATTCCGTAGGAAATTATTCCCTTATCCCTATTGGGTTCTATTATTAAAATTACTTCTTCTATAATTAAATTTATATTTCTACTATAAATCCCTTTATTACCCCTTTATTAATAATTATCGCTATAATTACTCCTTTATTAACTATAATTATACTAGCCTATACTAAATACTATCCTAAATATAATATTATTAAATTTACCGGCGAGAATTTCTTATAGCTATAGAATTACTTCTACAATATTAATATATATTTTTAAAAGTACCCCTATATTTTTCTTTCGTTCGCTATTAACTATATTAAAGGTAATCCTAAAAATATATAAATTAAATATATATTAATTCTTTATAGTAAATCTAAGTATAATATAATTTGTAATACGTTTACGTAGAATAACCTCTATACTTTCTTGGAAATTAAATATAATAATAATACTTAGGCTATTGAATAATCCGCTTTCGATAAGTTCGAATGTATGTAATAAGGCACTTCGGAAACTATTTATAACTTTTATAACTACTATTATACTAAGGAATTTAACCTATTGTACGATTAATTAGAATATATTCGGGTTATTATTTAAATTAATTAATTATACCCCCTTTTTAAATAAAGTATCCTCTTAATAGCCGGTATTAATATAATAAATGAAGTAGTAGTGTATATGGAATAATTAGAAGGTTTAGAGAGTATTGAACTATCTA
>NC_026502.1:2121153-2122133 GCF_000182925.2 Neurospora crassa OR74A | reverse complement strand
CGTAACTCCTATAGTATTAAGCGAATAAAACGAATTATTTTTATTATAATTAAATTCCTAATTATAGAAATTATTTTTAATTACTCCTAACTTTATAAGTAGAATTCTAATATTAATTAGTAGCGACAATTATTTTAATTTCGTATTAAAATTAATAATCTTATATTAAATATAGCCCCGGCGAAGGAAGTATACAATGCTATAACTATCTTAGTAGGGTTATAGTAGAATTTAATTTTATTATTAGACTTTTAGGAAATAATAAGGGTAGAGGAGGGTTTTTACCCTCCTACGTATATAAATATCCTATTCAAAATCCCTTCTTCCTTAGTATTAGAATTTGTAACCCTATTTATTATAATAGAATCGGTCGAATTGCTTCTAATTCCTACCCCCCTAATAAAGGTTTTTTGAATAGTATTTAATAGTATTTACCCTACCTTAGTACCTTCCGTAGAACTAGTACTATTATAACCCTTAGAATTATTAAAGAAAATAGAAGGCAAACCCGCCGTTTCTAAACTGATTATTCCGCTAGAATATAAAGAATTCCAATTAGTATTCGAAACTTCAATTATACTTTTATTTTAATATAATCGGTTAGAATATTATATTAATTTAGTCGAAGGGGAGTTAGCGCCTTAGGGACCAATTTATATATTAAACGTTAAGGAATTAGAAGTATTACACAAATAGTTAGTAGAAATACTCTAGAAGGGATAAATTTATTCCTCTATTAATTTAGCGGGCGCTTCTATTATTTTTATTTTAAAGAAAGGTAGAAAGTTAAAATTCTACGTCGATTTTAAAGCGCTAAATAAAGTTACAAAGAAGAATTGGACGGTATTACCCCTTATTTAGAAGATTTTAAATTGGTTATCGTTAGTTAAAGTCTTTATAAAATTAAATTTAAAGGATATATATTATAAGATTCGGATTTGAGAGGAAAACGAAGAAAAAACGGCGTTTCGTACAAAGTA
>NC_026502.1:2118997-2121053 GCF_000182925.2 Neurospora crassa OR74A | reverse complement strand
CGTTTTATATATCCCTATATAGAAAATAATTAATGCCCAATAATTTATATTCCTTTTTTAATAAAACGTCTTTTAATAATTTAACCTCCCGGATTCTATTATATTAAATAGAAGTAGCCTTTTTATAAATTAATTTTAGAAGATTTATTACGAATTCTTAGATATCTATAAATACTTTAGTATAACTTAATACCCCTAAACGGACGGATAAATAGAGAAGTAAAACTAAAATTTAAAATTATACCTTCGAATCTTCTATAATATAGAGTAGGTCGATTAAACTAAAAAAATTATATTAGTACAATAGATGTACAATAATTATTTCTATACCGCTATTAGAAAGTCCCCCTCGGAGCTACTCTTCGAGTATTATCCTCGGGGACCGGCGGATCCGGAGCGAGGGCGGAAGATAGTCCTCCCAATAGTAATTACTAATTAAATTAATAAATTACTTCGTAAACGGTTGGAAATTGTAGTAGCTTTAGAAATTATTAACTAAGGGTATACGAAATAGTATAATAAAGCCCGGAAATTAAAAGAATTTAATATTAGAAATTAAGTTTTATTTAATACGAAGTATATTAAATAATACTACCTAAATATTAAATTAATAAATAAATTTTTAGGACCCTTCTAAATTACTAAGGTTATTAAGGAGAAGAAGATAGTATACCGACTCGCACTCCCCGCGCATTACCGAATCTATTTAATATTCCCTATTATTTTATTAGAATTATATTATAGGGATCCTATTGTAGTAGTACTATAAGGGGAAGTTGTAGATATTGAGAAAGATAATATTTAGTACGAAGTTGAGGTGATTATAAAGTATTATAGATCTGGCCGCTAATATTAATTTTAGGTTAAATAGAAGGGGTATCCGGATAATAAGAATTCGTAGGTTTTATAAGAGGATATAAATTACCCAAACTTATTTACGGAATACGAAGCTAAGGAAATATAATAGTAGTATATTAGTAGCGGGCTAATTATTAGGTTAATAAGGGTTAGCTAGGTAATAGAAGGAAAATAGTAATTATTTAGAAATACTAAATAGAGATATAAAATATAAATGTAAATTATAAAGTAGAGATGTAAAATATAAATATAAGACGTAAAACGTAAATGTAAGACGTAAGATATAAAATATAAAATATAAATGTAAGACGTAAATATAAAATACTTATATAAACCGCAAAGTAGAAATATAAGTAGAGATGCAAAACGTAAATACAAGACGTAGATATAAAACGTAAATATAAAATATAGATATAAAATATAAATATAAAGTATAAAGTAGAGATGTAAAGTAGAGATATAAGAGTGGAGATGTAGAGCGGAAATATAAAGTAGAAATACGAAAGTAGAAATATAAAAGAAGAGATGCAAAGTAGAAATATAAAGTAGAGATATTAAATAGGACGAGAAATAGGAAGGGAAGGTAATTTAATTTAATATAGGATATTAATAAAGCGCTAAGTAGAATATAACTTATATTTTCTATTATCGCCCCAAATAAAAAAATCTTTAGCGGCGTCCGCTATTATCGATATAGGATTAGAACCTATAACTTTAAGAGGAATATTTTTATGTACTATTACGCTTATTAATAATATTCGTAGATACTACCTTATACTATTTATTTATAATCCTCCTTTATAAATTCTAATAATTTATTTAATTTCCTATTTATAAACGCCAACCTCCTATTAACTATCTAACGCTAGGGATTATAATTATAACTAGGGGAGGGGGGGGTATAAGTAGGAATATTTAATATAGAAATATTTATAAGAGAGCTGCTATTATTAATAATAGGATTGTTAATAGGGGCTACCGAATTAATATTAGTATTAGTATTGCTAATACTATAGTAGCTAAATCTCAAATAGCCTTTATAATCGAAGTTCCTAGTTCGGAATATACTAAATAATATTATAGGGAGATTATTATTAATAAAACGTACTTATATCGTAGTTTAAAACGCTGTTGCGGACTAATATAACTGCTATAAAAGGAGGGTAGGCAGGGGGCTACTAATATTAATAAAGCGTAT
>NC_026502.1:2112512-2118897 GCF_000182925.2 Neurospora crassa OR74A | reverse complement strand
TGTAGTCACCTCAGCCTACCTTTCGCCTACGTTCCTAATACAATCTATTTATCGATAGAGTAAATATTATAATCCGGTTCGGGTTATTTATTAAACTACAATTGCGAAAATACCCCCTTTATAGCGTAGATAAATAATTTTTTAAAATCCCCCTCTTTCAATTAAAGTAAATAAATTATTATTATTAATACCGATCATCGAATACTCTCTTAGAAATTATATTTTAAAATATTATATAGAAACTATATACAATCCTAACCCGGGGGAAATAATATTTATCGGAGAACCTTAGTATATTCAATAATAGCTTTAAATTTTATAACTTATAATATTAAATAAAGTATATTAATTAACAATTCCTATTTAAAGATCTCTTATTTACTACGTTAAGTAGGAACTAATATATTATTTTACTAATATTATTAAATTCAGAATATACTACGTTACTAGGTCGATTAATAATAAGATCTAAGGCCGGTATAATTAGTAATATAGCAGCTAGTTCGAAGGATATACCCTATTATTACGCAAATTCCTTTTTATAACTCTTAAAACGCTTTTTATTAATAACCCTACGAAGATAGACTAGTTCTATATAGCTATAGCCTTTACTAATAATATTAAAGTCTAAATTTCCGCGTTCAATATTAATAATTATATAACTACGGTACAAAAAGGTAATAGCAATACCCAAACAGCCCGTATTCTATTATTATTATAGTATATCCCTAATAAATATTAGAATAGGGGCGTATAATAATACCTTCTTATTTAATCCAAGGGTTATATTGTCGATAGTTATACCCTAGTTTAGCGCTTTCAATAGTAATAAGGCCTCTATAATATTATAAAAGTTAAATCCGTATAGACTAAATATTACCGGCAAAATATTAACCTAACGGGTATAATTACTCTAAAGTTAATAAGTAAACTATAAATAACTACCTATAATTAACTTTATTATTATATAGTATAGGCTAAATCTATTATTAAAATTAAAATACGGGAGGCTACGAACCTCCCCTATTCTACCTAGAACAAACTTATTAATAAATATCTACCAGGTAAACGCCTCAATTTCGAAGATCGCAAGGATAAGGGATATAAAGTACAGTAGTATTAAATAACCTAATTCCTTAATATATATCCGTATAACATAATAGCAGCTAGTAGTATATAGACTCGGGTCGTCTAGAAAAAATACCTTACTACCGAAGGCAAAATCGAAATATATATCGTATTTATATTAATAAATATTCTTAGGAGTAATAAACTCCAATAAATCTTTAGTAAATATCTATTCGTTAATACCTAATACTTTACTAATTAGATTAATAATAATCTTAGTAACTAAATTATTAAAAATAATTCTACCGGGAAGTACACACACAATAATAAGGACGATATTATCTAATTAAATTTATTAAATACCCTAACTACCACTATTAAGTAAACCAAGGGCGCATTTTATACAATAATCCCAGTATATAGCCTTAATCTAACCCGTATACAATTTTCTTCCAGTATAATAAATAGAGTAACTATTAAAACTACACTCGAATTTAATAATATTGCCTAAGAAGATCGGTTCGAAGGAAGAGTAAGGTAAGTAGAATACGAATTCACTACTTATTATACAAATAGAGCCTACCTATTATATTGAGTATTATACTTCTATAAAATTATTAATAAGTTTAATTATACTGAAATATATATTATTAATTAGTCGGGAGGTATAAATACGCTATACAAAATCGATTAGGTTAAAGAAGAATAAATCCTAAATAGGCTTCTCCCTTATTATTATAGCCTTTTTTTCTCGAAATAATAATAATTTTTGTAAATTAAAGGATAGGTCCTTCGTTCTACATAAATTAATATATAGTAAATATTCTCGGACTTTACGCTTTAGAATATTAAGGCTAGCTAATAATTTATTAATTTTTAATACGGATCTTAATAGTTTAAAGAATTACAATTAAATAGTATACTATTTACGTATAATATTATAAACCAAATAATATAAACCCTATCCAAAGACGAAGTCTAAAATTTAACTAATACCCTTTGTATAGGGTTAGTTAACGAACTTAAAATTTTTAAACGGAGCCTAGTCTTCTAAATTATTACGCCGGCTACTACTAATAATAGACTTATTAAATATTACTAATTTATTATCAGTATTATTAATACTATTAACTTCATCTTTATAATTATCGGATATAATATCGTTCTAATATTCAATTAGCTTATAGAATTCCTCTTAAGTAAATATATTATTAATTACCAACTTATCTTCGCCGGTATCTAAATTTAAAATTATATAATAATCTTCTTCAATAATTACCTCAATAAAAGTCCTTACTAAATTAACAATATTGAAGTTAGTAGTAGCAATAATCGGCTCCCAATTATTATTATTATTATTAAACCCGCCACTCAAATCCTAAAAATTCAGTAATAAAGCTGGTTTAATATTCTTAACCCAGCGTACAACCACTTTAAACTCGTTACAATAGAAGGATTATAAATTAAGGTTATAAATAGGCCGATTAACCCGGATATATTATATAGGAAGAGGGGTTATTAAATTAATAATATACTACTATTCTTTCACAATATTTTCAAGGGCAACCAAAACTTCTTATTCTACCTCCTCTTCTTTATATTATCGCTTTTAATTTAACTTATTATAAATAATTATAGCCTTATACTAATAATATACTCTACAAACTATAATAATAGTAATTAATAATAATAATTAATAGTAATAAATAATAATTATAAGGATACGTAGTTAAAGGGAAATTAAAAGCGGGGCGTTTGAAGCAACGACCGTACTAATATTAAATATAAAAAATTTTTACTTAATAGTACAATATTAATTAAAGTAAATAGAAATTAAAGAAGGAAATAACTAACGGTACAATTCCCGTTTAATAGGATACGTACCGCAATTTACTCACTAACTATCACTTTAACGTAACTATAGGTTACGTATTAACAATAAATTTCCCTCTATATTTATAATATTAACCTTTAGCTAAGCGAACCCCTTTTTCCAATTCCAACCGTCTACTCGCAATACTCAACAATAACAATCAAGATTTACAACTTAAAGTAAATTAAAACTTTAATTTCAATTATAACTATAAATAATAAATAATAATTAATATTAGTATAGTAAAAAAGGAAAAAAAAAGAGCGATAATAATAACGAATACAACGAACCGACTATAAGAAAAAAAGAAATACAACTAAACATCCCGCCCACCGCGCCAATTAATCCGCTAAAAGCAGCGCCTTATTAATAATAAATCTATTTAACAAGTACGCCTCCCGCTCCGCTTCCTTTACCTTAAGCTTCTTCTAATAACGCTATCTCTCAAAAATTTCTTTAAAATATCGCTTCTCAATATTTCAAAAAATAGGCTTACCGGGCATCGTATTATAAAAATCTAATAAATCTATCCGGGTACGAACACCCCAACTTTTTTCAGGCTTACAGTTCTACTTATTAATTATCTTATCCCGGATATACCAAGCTACCTCCAATACTAAACCCTTAAATATAGTTAGGAATTATACTATTAATATAATATACTATAAAATTAAATAATATATTATATATATATACTTACTATATATATAGAATTAATTAAATCTATAACTATTCTTATAATCTACTATACTACTTATATACAACCAAACTTTAAAAAAATTATTAGGGGACTAAGCTATATAAACCATTTCCTTTATATAGTCCGGTTTAATAATAATTTTAAAATTAAACATATTAATATAATCGGGCCGCTTAGCATACTTCCTAATTAACTTCTATTATTATAATTCTAATTAGTACTATATTATTTTAATTATTATATAATCGATATACCTCTATCTAAGTAAAAATTCGCTACTTAAAATTCTTTTAATTATTTATAAACCGGGTCCTAGTATTAAACTAATCGGTACTACAGGGACTTATATTATTACTATATACCTCCTTAATATTCTATATAAAAAATTATAATTAACCGTTAGTATATATTCTTACCTTAAATATAAATTCGGAATTATACTAATATTTAACTAACCTTCTTATCTAAAGTAGGGATACACTAATAATATAAGAAAATCTACTAAGCGCTTACAATACTAAGGGCCTACTTATTTTTATCGTCGGCTATAAATTCGGTAATAAGTTCGGCATCCTCTTCCTCCTCATCTTCGGAGTACTTACACTTATACTTCTTATATATATTTATAAACCGTTTACCAACTAAAAATTACTAACGCTCTATTTATACTACTATTAATATAATATTAAAAATAAATATAATATTAATAATAGGAAATATTATAATAAATAATAAATAAACAGGAGGAATACTTATTAATCTAAAGTCGTTATTAACCTCCCTATCCTTCTCCAAATCCAATTCATCCTTATTATCCTCCTCTTCCTCCTACAACTACTATTACTACTACTTCTACTTCTATTTCTACTCCTACTACTATTACTATTATTAATACTACTAAATAAATAATTCGTCTATAGGCTCATCCTACTACTCCTCTATCTTATTACCCTTAGGCTAAATAATATTCTCAAACTTAATAACCTAAACCCGGAAGAAGATAATAATAATAATATTATCCTACTACTTTTACTTCTACTATTACTACTTCTACTACTATTATTTCTTTAATTCCTTAATCTTTTTCTACAACTCCTTAATTTCTAAGGCCTACTCTTAATTAGTAGGAGGGGAGAAAGTGTTATCCGAATTATTAAGAAGGTCGAAAGGGTACTAAGAAGCTATAATCGTAAAATAGGATCGTTATTAAAATTTAAACAAAGCAACGAAGAGAAACAATATAGTAATAATAAATACTATAATAAGATAGAAGGAAATTACTAAGTTCGAAGTTTATTATTACCGATACAAGCGGGGAAAATTTAATTTCTAACTATAAACCGGTCTTTCCTTCTACAACTCGAATAATAAACTATTTACCTATCTTAAATTACTTACTATATAAATATTTAAGGAAAGAATTATTAACCTACCGCTCTATAAACTTAAACTGTTTAAAGTTTAAACTACTTATAATTTAAACAATTTATTATATAAATCGTTATTTTATAATACGCTAACAGTCTAAATATATAAACATTTAAAAAGCCCAAACGTATATAGATTGAACCGTACGCTAGCGGTTTAGAAAAAGTGGCGATTTATATATAGTTCGATAACATCAAATATCTAAAATAACTAAAACGCTAATTAAATAAACCGTATCTACATAGTTCATTCAGTATACCGTACATCTTTACAAGTGCTTGCAAAACTAACCGCTTACTAAAAAAAGCCATACACGTATAGTTTACTTATCTCAAGCCATTATTACACGGTACACCACACCCCCATAAATTCCGCTAAGACATACCTCTACAATGCCATGGTCCGATTACGTCGCTCGGAAGCGTTCCACTTGGGTGAACGCTGATAAGAGTTGTAGAAGCTGCTGTACAAAATATTGGTTCCAATGCCCATCTTCGAGGCACTACATTTTGTCCAATGATAAGGCCGGTAACCCAGCAGTGACGTCTCACACCAGCCCCGTGCAATTACACCCTTCCGCCGCTTCACAAAGTCCGTTCCCGCATCGACGCTTCCCCGGATCGTCGTCGTGTGCGTGCCTCGTGCGAACGAGACAGCACTCTCCGCCGAGGATCTCCCCAATCCCGATCCCCATCCTCACCAGACCTACCGAACCCAACCAACACTGGACGAAATCCTTCTCGTATGCCATAACCATGGGTAACTCGCCAAGCCGCGTCACGGCGCAAGACAAGTACGCAACGCACTCCTCCCTTGACATCCAACTCCCAACCAACAAGAACCCAAGTCAACCCAAGCTGACACTCTCTCTCCTCCCTCCAGAGCAATCCTCGACCTAAAAACCCAGCGTGACAAGCTCCACCAATACCAGCGTAAAATCACCGTCCTCACCGACCGAGAAACTGCCATCGCGCGCCAGATGTTGGCCAAGGGCGACAAGCAGCGGGCGCTCCTCGCTCTCCGACGCAAAAAGTACCAGGAAACTTTGCTCCAAAAAACCGATGCGCAACTGGAGCAACTGGAAAAACTAACCTCAAGCGTGGAGTTTGCGCTAATACAAAAGGACGTATTTTTTGGTCTGCAGCAGGGGACAAAAGTGCTGAAAGAGATACACGCCGAGATGGGAGGGTTAGATCACGTCGAGAAGATGATGGGAGAGACGGCAGAGGAGATTGCTTATCAACAGGTTTGTCTTGAGATTTTTTGTCCTCCCCTTTGATCCTTTTGTTTGAAAGGGGGGGGGGGGGGGGGGGGGG
>NC_026502.1:2029461-2112412 GCF_000182925.2 Neurospora crassa OR74A | reverse complement strand
GATCGTTGGGAACGTTGAATGAGTGGCTAGCTAACAATGGCGCTCCCCAAAAAAACAGGAAGTAAGCGAAATGTTAGGAGGTCGCATCTCCAACCAGGACGAAGACGAAGTCGAAGAAGAGTTGGCGGCTTTGGAGGCCGAGGTGGCTGCGAAGAACCAACGGGTGCCCGTACAGCCAGTACCACAAGTGCCGCTACCAAATGTTCCCGATACCGAGTTATCGTCACCGTTGAGAGCGGAAGAAGAGGAGAGACAGCAGCGGCAACGGCAACGACAAGAGGAGAGACAGGCCATGCTGGCCTGACGATGATTTATGATTATATATCCACAGAGGTGAGAGGTGTTTCGGAGTTTTTCAATAAAAGGTCTTTGGGTTTGATATGGTTGGGGGCATGAGGAAGCCGGTTTGGAGATTACCGTGAATACCCATCTTTACGATTTCCGATCTTGGGTTGGTTGGGAAAGAGAAATGAGCTCGTCGATCCACCTTCTGTCCACAAACCTTGGATACCTTCACGTTCGTAATCTAGTATTATCACTCATCTCCGTATCGAAAGTTGACTGTCCGAATTGAATACGCAAAGTTCAATGCTACAGACTTTCGAATGTTCTTATCATTGTGCATCATATCAAAGTTTGCTAACGTGCTGCAATGAGCATGTTCGCATGCCTGGCAGCTCCATCCTCATTCGCATGACTGTTAAAGCAATAAAATAAAATACAACACCCTACACCATGGCCTTACTCGATCTAATGCTAAACAGATTGGTATGGAATACGCTGTAATTGCGTATCAGGTAAACCCTTATCCGGTAAAAGATACGCTTCTGATGCGCCTCGCCTTGACAATCAAGTTCAAACGTCCGCCCAGCACATGAAGGTCCCATGCACTTAAGCCAGTTTTAAACGCCAAAAAAAAAAAAAAAATGCAAGCTGCCACCCATACACGATGTCCATGACGCCCTGATCATGCACCTTTGAACAACATGCCTCCGCTCTAGTCCTCCAATATTCACAGGGTATCTTAACGCTATGTATGAGAAGGTCTGCCACCCATCCGTGGCTGGAAAAGATGAGAAAGAGCATGCTGATACACCCGCATGCAAGGTTTCGTAGGAAATTCAACAGTACATCTGTTTGACTCAATACGGAATCTCTGTCGTATGCCACGATGCCACTATATCGTACGACTCCGCTGCTAGTGGCGCGGCGGATAAGCAGAAACTGGCGGGTAGATGGAAGTCCGCAGTGGCGCATGTGTGACTTGAGGTTGTCCGTGGTACCGGTAGTCGTCATCTAGAGGAACGTATGTAGTGACAGGATGGAAATGCCCCTCAGACCTGTGAAGCCTTTTGATTAGTACATGACGAGAATGAAAAGGTATAATGAAGGGGACATTGCGGTTGAGATGCAGCAACGTACTCTATACCCAGAATTCTTTCTTGCCGCTTTGCGCTGCCACTTGGATATCCATCGGCATACCGTTTGATCCCTGATACAACCTCCTCCGAGCGATATTCGGCAGGTTGCTCATACCTTCCAACGACGCGCTCGATTCGCGGATAAGTTGCGTGTCCTGATTGGGAGTCATAGATCCGCTGGCCCTCACGATAGGCATGCCCATGATCTTGCGCGCGTGGAATGGTCGGCCGAGAGTCGTAAAACTCTACATCTACCGGTACTGGCTGGGAACCGTGACGCTTTGGAAACTTGTTGGACACCCTTACGATCTCAGCAAAGTCTCCCAGTTGGTCCTCGACATACTGGCCGTTTCTGGGGTCAGAACGCCACGTGTCACGGTCCCCAACGTAAATAGCGCCCAAATGGTCGACGTCTTCGTGTTCCCTTTTAGGCAGTGGTGGAGGGCGTGCCTCTGGAGGGAAGCGCACCGGGACTACGCTCTCATGCCTCACTGGTCTGGGAGAATCGTGAATCACAATCGGACAGGCCTCCGACCTAGGATAAGCATTGTCGTCTCTGATCCAGGACTGGGTATCCGCTCTGACGGGTGGCCCGTAATCACCGAGACGGGCATCGTCACGATACACGGGCATGTCATGGAGGTTACCAGTACCTGCAATTGGAGCATAGGCTCGAGTCATACCACGCGGTTGTGAGTTGACCACGATATAAGACTCTGGGCGTGCAGCAGGCACCGTGGCTGTTCGTATGCCGTCACTCCGCGGTGGAAGCGTGATGAACTCTTCTCGAGTGTTCAGTGTGTAATGCACCTGCCTACTTGACATATCGTTATGGGCCTCCCGCGGTGGCCTGTACTCTTGACTAGGAATCTCGGACGGGAACTTTGCAACATCTGGGGATCTTTCTTCGACGGACGGCACGAGATAGTCCCTGAGGTCTTCGCCGTGATGTCTTACCCGTTCAACAACAGTGTTCGCATGAGAAGCAGCTTGAGCCCCAACTGTAGGCCTGGAGCTGTTTCGTAGCGACAGGCGCTGGACAGGCCAATCCTGTTCACTGTAAAAATTGGGATCGGCCACTCGTGGCGCTGCTTCAACGAAGCTAGGCCGCTGCACGCTGCTGTAGACCGGCCCTGATTGTTGGGAGCCGTTGTCGTAGACATATCGCGCTTGTTGTAGCGGTTCCCTTGTGTAATATATACCTTGATCCGGGGGACGGACATTCTCTGGCCCAGAAGGCTGCCAGGGTTGAGGAACGTGAGGAACTGACCTATCGACGCCGTCTGTGGCGGTAGGGCTGGGCACATGCTCAACATTCCCCAGGCGCTGACGCTCGACTGCCTGGCTCCAGGCCTGGCCGACTGCTCGGTACCTGTTGAAGCCACGTTCGGCTCTCTTTTCGGCTCTCTTTGCAGCCAGTCTCTCCTTCCGAGCTTCCTTCTTGGCCCTCTTCTTGTTTGCTCTTCGCGAAATTGCTGGGCCTGGTTGAGCATGACTGGGCTGGGTTAAATCGACAATTGGGGGGGATGGTTTTGGGGCTGAGGCAGGCAGGGTGGACCGGACCGGCGCAGTCTGCTTATCTGGCGAGACCTCTTCCACTGAAGAGGCATCGGAAGATTGATCCTCGCCATCATCGTCATCCTCGTCCTCGTCTTCATCTTCGCTTTCCGAATCTGAAATGACGACAACTTCGGCCAAGATTTCATCAAGTTGGTCGCGGCCCGTCTCCTCATCTCCTCGCCACTTGACCAGGTAGTCGAGACAGAGACCCTCAACCGCTTTCCTAGCATTGACATAGCTTGTTTCCCTTAGAAGCTTGTCATATCTCGTGTGGTTATGTCTGATGTGAGCAAGAACAGCAAGCTGAACACGACGTGAAAGCGTAACATGAGCAGCAAGACCGACCGGCGGATCCTTCTTATCTTGTAGCCGCGCCTAAAACAGGAAAAGGTGAGAATGTGAATCCATGCAAGGAACTTGTTTCGACAGTTTGTCAATGTAAATGATGCGCCTACCTTGTTGAACGAGTGTTCAATGATCATTTGGCGGTCAGTGTTCGGTATTCGCGGAAACAGATCCCTTATAGCTGCGTCAGCTTGCTTGTTGATGTCTTCTTGTTTCTCTGGGATGGGCTCCGGTTGACCGGCGCCCGTATCAGGTGTAGGCAGATTTGAGTCTTGTCCCAACTGTTGGCGTGCCTGTTCGACAATGGACTCTCGAACATGGATACCAACACGGTTCAGATGGCGACTAAGCTCCTTGGAAAATTGGCCATTGGAAGACTATAGAGCGTAGCGTCAGAAGCTGGTCACGTTGGATGTTGGATAGCTGAAATTGTAACAAACCGTGACGATGAAGATCATGGCACCTTGCTCTCGCGAAAGCTCTTTACAAGCCGTGGTCAAAGTGGGATTGCCAATGGGGACAAACTCGAAACCTGGCGGGGGCTCGCGATTCTCGGTGAACTGTTGCTTGTTAGTCAAGGCATTATTCTCACAATCACACACATATCAGCGCCTGATTGGCGCAGATGTCCTGTTCCGGTCGGTCATTACCTCGATCTCCAGCTTCTTCTTCTTGTCCTTGTTCTCGATGAACTCAAACCAGGACTTGTGTTTGGATGAGCACTGTGGTCTGTCAGGCTTTGCTACCAGGCCAGGAGGGAGCGGCGCGGTCCAATCCATGATGTTCCCCTTGCGGTCCCTCTGATGCCGTGCTTTGGCATGCTCTCCTCTGGCCGCGCCATGGCCGGTGGTCCTCTTCTCTCTACCCATCTCGGTCGATAATAGCCTACAACCTCAACATGGAGAGCGCAACAGTCAGTAGCCTTATTGGTTCACGCCACGCTTGTACCTTTTGTGCGGGGCAATCAAGACAAGAAGCGCGGGGTTATCCTTTAAGGGACCTCGTGATGAATGGAAGGCAAAGAAATTAGACGAAGACTGAATCCGAGGCTGGGCGGGCTGTCGCGATGGCTTTCGCTCTGCTCAGCTGAGGACGGCGTCGCCTTTGTACGAGCGAGGCAAGATCAATGCTTGCGCAGATGACGAAAAGGAAATCGAAACGAAAACAGGCGCAGAACTAGGAGCCAGGAGAAAGAAGGTCGACTTCTTCTTCAGCTCTCGAGATGAAGACAAGCAAGCCGCGACAAAGATGGCGCGGCAAGACAAGTGCGAGGATTTGCAATGCCACAGAGTACGCAAGCAAGAGATCTCTCGTCAGCCTGATGCCACCCGGTCTATAGTCTTTCGCGCTTCGCACAAAGCTGAGAATCAAAAGCCGTTCAAGTCCAAAGTGGTGGAGGAGCAGCAGTAGGGGCTACAGCGACAACTGAATGAAGCAAGGCACAAGTCGAAATGTGCGCAAGAGTTCAGGAAGTTGAGTGGATCTGGAGTTGTCCTGCAGAGGCGCCGCGGTTTAGTCAGATGAAGGCAGATGTTAGCTCGGCGCTGCTTTTCAACTGATGTGGACGGGATGTATGAGGATGTGTGATGGAATGACAGAAGCCGCGGGCAGCAACTGAAGTGTAGGACGGGGTTAAGTTGAAGGGCCCGGGAGACACCACCTGCCGATGAATGCACAGAAAGCAGAGTTCGGGCTGGCGGCCCACATGACTGCGATGACGGGAGGCGGAATGAGTGGAGCCCGATACCAAGTGAGAGAGCAGCCCAATGTTGCAACCTTCTCGCTTGAAATCAACTTATCAATTGAACCGACTGAATGCAGTGCCGGTTTCACGTGCGCCACAATAGAGGTACCTGGGTACCTATCCTACACTGTATGGCGCCACACTTTGTGTCGGTGGAACGTGACCTTACTTACCTAGGTACTTACCTCACCTTACCTATCGCAACTTCCATCATTGCAACTAACCATCACGACGACTGGACCGTGACTCTGCAGTGCTGCCTGGACTGGACGCCGGGGAACGACTTCAGTTGCAAAGACTCATTGCCAGTGTACTCTCTCCTTTAAACAACATTCAAGCAGCCAAGTGAACTCGGGTGACTACTAGTAGGTACCTACACACATACTAGGTACCTACCTAGCTACCTACCTACTCGACAGTGACTTGGGCGGGAAATTCGAGTTGCTCTTCAAGAAGGAGGACGATAACTGAAGCAACCTTCGGTTTGCAGTGAAGACGCAAAGTTCTGACGACGTCACCGTTTATCGGGCGCCCGGCCGTGATAAATAGTCTAACTACCTATAATTTTCGGCCACCACGCGCTGTTGTAACTTTACTTCAGTGTGAGCGAGCACTTATCGTGTACAAGTGGACATCTCCTGGTCATTGTTGCTATCGTTGTTCTTGGATCTCTGAGCTTTGCTCCAAATGGCAGCCGATGCTGGTCTTGACGCGGGCTTCATTCCCGCATTGCATAAGCCATCTGCACTTCTGCCCATCGCCAAACACCGCGAGGCGTTGCTGTACACGGTCGAAACGCACCCGGTCACCATTGTCGTCGGTCAGACTGGTTCCGGAAAGAGTACGCAAATCCCCCAGTTCCTCGAGAAAGCAGGGTGGTGTGCTGATGGAAAGGTCATTGCAATCACTCAGGTATGCCCTGCCCTTCTCAATACACCAAACAATCCACGCTTGACATGGATATGCTAACCTTTCCCTTGTTCTAGCCTCGTCGTGTCGCTGCATCCACGGTTGCCATCAGAGTCGCCGAAGAGTTTGGCTGCGAACTTGGAAAGGAAGTCGGCTTCTCCATCCGCTTCGAGGATGTCACCTCTGAAGCAACCCGCATCAAGTTCCTCACTGACGGTCTTCTGATTAGAGAGGCGCTCGTCGATCCCTTGCTTTCGCGCTACTCCGTCATCATGATCGATGAAGCCCATGAACGATCCATCAGCTCCGACATCTTGCTTGGCTTACTCAAGAAGATCCGCAAGAAGCGCCCCGAGCTGAGAATTATCATCAGCAGTGCAACCCTGCAAGCCGAGGAATTTCTCAGGTTCTTCTCCGATAGCACTGGCGAGGCCAAGTCCGCTGACAATGTTCAGTCTGACGAGAAGCAGGATGCCCCCGTCGGCGCCATCGTCAGCCTAGAGGGCCGAACCTACCCCATCGATATTCTTTACCTCGAGAAGCCCGCCGAGGACTATCTCGAGAAGGCCATCTCAACCGTCTTTGACATTCATACCAACGAACCAAAAGGCGACATCCTTGTTTTCCTGACCGGCAGAGACGAGATCGAAAAGGCCGTCGAAGCTGTCTCCGAGCGCTCGGCCCAGTTGCCCGTGGGATCCGAAGCCATCTTGCCTCTGCCGCTTTATGCTGGCCTCCCGACTGAGAAGCAGATGTACGTGTTTGATGAGACTCCCGCCAATTTCAGAAAGGTCATATTTTCAACAAACATCGCCGAAGCCTCCGTGACCATTGATGGCATTGTCTATGTCGTTGATTCCGGCTTTGTCAAGCTGCGGGCATACAATCCCCAGACCGGCATCGAGACATTGACCGCGACTCCCGTATCCAAAGCCTCTGCGGCCCAGCGTGCCGGGCGAGCGGGTAGAACGAAAGCCGGAAAATGCTTCCGCCTCTATACGGAGGAAGCGTACCAGGCTCTCCATGATGCCAATCCTCCCGAGATTCAACGCTCAAACTTGGCACCTTTCGTTCTGCAGCTCAAGGCACTGGGTATCGACAATGTCTTGCGCTTTGATTTCCTCACTCCACCCCCTGCTGAGCTCATGACGCGGGCCTTGGAGCTACTGTACTCCCTTGGTGCTTTGGATGATTACGCCAAACTCACAAAGCCGCTGGGGCTGAGGATGGCTGAGCTGGCTGTTGAACCAATGATGGCCAAGACCCTTCTCTCCGCCCCCTCTTTCGGCTGCCTTGGCGAAATGTTGACAATTGCAGCCATGACCAGCCTGGGCGGTTCCATCTGGGTCCAGCCCGATGGCGGAAAGGATGAAGCGGAGAGCGCGAGGCGCAAGTTCGCTGCTGATGAAGGTGACCATCTTACGCTTCTGAACGTCTACCAGGCTTTCGTTACCAAGGGACGCAAAGAGGCTCGGTTCTGTCATGACAACCTGATCAACTTCAAGGCCATGACGCGTGCCATGAGCATTCGCGCGCAGCTGAGAAGGTGGCTTGAGCGCTTTGGAATCACCGAGGACGGTCTGTCAGTCCCTCAACCAGCAGCAGCAGCAGCAGCAGCAGCAGCAGCTGGAGTCAACAAGGCAGAGCAAATCCGACGGTGCCTGACGACGGGTTACTTTGCCCATGCTGCGCGCATGCAGCCAGACGGATCCTTCCGGAACGTGTCGGGCACCACGGTGCTGCACGCGCATCCCAGCTCGCTCATGTTCAACCGTAAGGCTGACTGGGTCATCTTCCACGAGATCATGGAGTCCGGAGAGAAGACCTTTATCCGGGACATTACCAAGATTGAGAAAAATTGGCTGGTCGAGTATGCGTCCGCCTTTTACAGTACAATGTAAAGGCAATCAATCATCACGAGGGCCGGGCCAGCCCACGTGAGCAGCACTTCATTTCTGCAGGGACAGCAGTAACCCTGTTGTCGGAATAAGTCGTTGCCCAGGGTTGAGTTTCCCCATGTTTGATTAATAGATAGTTTCAGGTGCACACAATCCCAAAATCACCAGATGTCTTTGATATCGTCTCCAATACCATCGTGCCGCCAGGCCTGTCTGAAGAAGAGCCTTTCGGACATTTAGTTGCGGGCCACATGGCATCCAGTAAAGACATCCGAACGTTGTCCTACCCACTAGAATGACGATACGCGGTGAAACAATATCCACGCGAGCCATGGTCGTGTCTGGGTGATTTGCTTGGCTTTTCCGCTTTCCCCTCGTCGCCCACAAGCTATTTGCAGATCGTTCTAATGTATGCCCCGGCGGACTTTTGTATGGAGTGGAATTGTTGGGTCAGCTTTGATTTCGTCTCCGCAAGAGGGGAGCCCGAGATGGTGGAACACTGGAACCAGACATGGAACTGTGTGGGGAGGAAGGAAGAGAGAAGCTATTCCCGGGATTTTCTTCAGGAAAACAACAAGACGGGGTCGGCAGCATCCGTCAAGAGAAATATCAATCTTCATAGCAAAGGATATTACGCGGACAGTGAGAAAGTGAAATTGAAGTCTCGGTCGGTTTTAGACTAGTCTGCGCTGGGCACGTCTTTCGGGTAGCGAGGCGATTGCTACGCGCAGTATGTCGGCTGCTTGGTATGGTTGAAGGGGACGATCGGCAGATGCAATGTATGTACATATTCTTTCCATACCTTATTCCGTCCGGCACTGCAGATGCTAGATACAGTGGTGCATTAGTTACGATCATGATCAATACTTGCATCGATGTAATGAAGTCATGCGGAAGCTGTGAGCCAAGATCTCGACGGCACTCAGTCCTTCGTTGAGAATCTTGGACTTAGAGGTATACCTACTTTGACCAGCGTTTGAGGCGTCGTTTCATTCCTTACCTATCAGGTCGGGGCCGTCTATCCGATCCGTTTGGCTTTCCTTTCTCGTTCGTTTCACTCCCATCCCCGCGAGCTACCTACGTGCTAGACTAGAGGTATTTTGTAACCGAACCAACTTGGCCCTAGCCCTTGGCGGGAGAGGCCGATGAAAACGAGGCACGAGCGGTTGGCTCGCTTGGCGTCCTCGTCCTCCTCCCACCGTCTCGCCGTCCCCTGAAATTGGAGAGCATGCTGACACAGCCATCATCTCGGCAAACTAAGCAACGTCCCACTTCGTTACTAGACGAGCACTAAGATATCATACCTCTGGGCGGCAGCGTCCAAGTAAGGGAAGGTGAGGTATCGAATCTTAGCCCGTCGCCGTGTGGCACTGTGTTTTGGCGAGATTTAGCGCCAGGCATCCCCAGTGGATGGATGGAAGAAGCTTTCAAGGAGGTCTGTTCCTGCATAATAGACCAGGGGTCGCTTTTCTCCAACGAAGCTTCTTTCTCCAGCGGAGCGTCCCCTTCGCGCTCTTTTTCGAAACCGCCTTGGCCCGTGATTGGCGAGCCGGGCCTGGCTGTACCTGGAAAAATGGGGCGGTGTGTTGCACCACCTGGCCTGCCGGGGCAGCAAATGCATCTGTAGTGTACACTAGTGCAGAGGTACTTAGTGTACCGTATCCACCTCGCGCCATGTCGACAAATAGGACTGACCTAAGAGTGGATGCTGATGATGCTATCAGCCACTCAGAGACCAAGGTCGTCAAAGCGATTGTGATCCTGGTCGAGGTCATGCAAATCCCGTGCATTGGCCAGCTCCTGAACCAGGGCCATGGAAAGACACAATATGCTCCCCGTTGTGGTGGACATCGGACGAAGCAGCAGCAGTTGGGCAGTCAGTTGACGGTTGCCGCAAACCCCCGTTCACACACACACAAAAAAAAAAGGTGCGATGAGACGTCGAGACGGTGTCCCCCTTTGATTGAAGGTGAAATTGGCAATTTCTATTCGTCGAGCAGGTCACACCTGACAGCAAATGCAGGTTCGACAAGGGACATTAGGTGTGAACTGAACCATTGCGCAGCCGCTGACGGGAGGATCGCGGGCGGCCGTGGATGACGAGGTGAGGCTATCGTCGAGACAGTCACCCGAGGTACCTACCTACGTACTTAGCATGGACACTACACCTCAGATTTGCTGCTTCCCTGATTACCCGAACAGATCAACAACTGTACTAAATCCCGAAAGTCTCGACGAAAGTGAAGAAGCTCCGAGTCCCTCCTCTACCTACATACCTACCTCTACCTAGGTACTCCTGCCCTCAACGAACTGGGGTCAAAGTCAGTGTTTATGCTCGCTCCCTTTCCAATCCGTATCGTTCCGGACTCTTCACTTCTCTTTTTCCACCACATGTGCCGTCGCCCCCTGCACGGTGCAATCGAGCCTGCAGTGAGTGAGTGCTAGGGGCGACGCTGCTGTGCTGCAGCAGGCACTGGTAGGTGCAGGTGGTAGTGTACTGCCCCGGTGCATACCTACCCCAGTGCCTGGAATATCAGGTACCTTAGGTATCCAGCAGGATGCTCCATCCTCGCTCCTTCCAGGTTCCATGCTTCCAGGCCGGGCCTGAAGAGAAGCGGGCCACAGGGGTCCGGTCCCTGGTCTGCTGGGCCTGCTAGTGTAGGCCTGAGAGTCTCCGCTCCCTTCTCCGCCTCCTGTTCTCTCCTTTCCTTCTGCTTGTGTGCCGAGCGGATTGGCGTGCAACAAGCGAGTGCCTGGGGCTTCCACAGCACTCAACGCTGCCGCTCTGTGCGAGTGCCGCAACCGTCCCGGATTCTCGTGGCCTTCACCTTCCCCTTCCATTTCCCTTTTCTCTCCTAGGTATCCTCGGTCGCTCCTTTCTCCTCCTCCTCCTCCTCCTCCTCCTCCTCCCACTCCTCCTCTTCCTCCACCCACGCCACACCTTCTCTCCGCGGTGTAGACGCCTTCAGGTTTTCCAACTATTCACGGTCTTTCGACGCGTGGATATTACACTCTCTTTTTCCAAAAGTCGTCTTCGGGACTCTTCCCTGCCGCAGGGCGTGCCATTCTTTAACCACCACCACCACAATCAACACACAGCTCCAACCCGATCAGACGGACTACCTACCCAACGTCCCAAAATCAATTTCGACATTCTTTTGCGACTCCCAGATTCTCGGCTTGACCCTGAACAGTCCTCCTTTTTGCGAAGCCATCACCACCAACAAATACCACTAATCACCACATCGTACTGCCAATTACAGCCCGCCTCTTCGCTGTGACCTCGATCTTGATTCGTCGCCAATATATCCTCGTTCTTTTTGGACCCGTTCTTGGACACAGACGATCTCGACTCGCCATCTTCTGCCTCTGGAAAGACCACCACCATCGCCAACCCGCAATCATTTGCCGAGATTTGCATGTTGATTTCCGTGGCACATATAAATGTTATGACAACACCATCTTGCTTGCGTTAAACAGTCGACATTGCGAAACCTTTCGATTTGGCGCCAGAGATCACGACGGCATTATCAGTTTGGTTGTTTCAGCGTTGGATTACATTGAGGAAAGGTATCACGATCGGTGAAATGGAGGGAGATGTTGGAAGGCTTCATTACGGCTTGGGACGCCGAATCCCAATCGTCAGACGTCATGGCAGCATGGGAATAGGTTCGGCAACGTTGGGCTCTCGAATCCCCACGCCCGTTCTTGTTGCCCGTGCTGTTGTTTCTTCCTCGGACGGCAAGGATTGCGTCGCCAATCCGAATCTTTGCGAAAAGCCCGTGGGCGGTTCGCAGTTGACTGTGCCCATCGTGCTAGGTCTCTGGTGAGTCTACCGACATGTGTTCAAGCTGATGCAAATCCACTCACAACATTTTTAGTATCCCACTTGTAGCTGCTTTCAGTGTCTTCTTCTACCTCCATAGGAGAAACATGAAGAAGCTGGCGGCCGAGGAGGCCCATGACCCTCATAAATCCCTAGATTTCGGCTTGGATGAAAACATGGGCAAAGCCAAAGGGAGAAACATGGCGGGCGAAAAGGACGGCAACGGATCGCGATTCCACGCCCACCAAATGTCGATGGACATGAATCTTTCCAGCCCTTACCTTTTGCCGCCTGATGCTCATGGGTCTCAGTCATCACTCAACTCCTTGGCCCGCACGCTCAACCCGCAAGATGATCCTTTCCGCCCGGTAACTCAGTACACTGCCAGTGATGCCGCCTCGGTCAAATCCATGCCCAGGGGAACCGACAGGGGCCCAGGAGGTCCATTCCGCGGACCTCCTCCTCGTCAAGGTTCTATGCCCAGGTCTCCCGAGCCCACTCACGCCAGGCCTGGTAATGGACCCAGACCACCTAGAATCTCTGTTCAAGATCCCTCTTCAAATGCGACATCCGACAACGAAACAAGCGACTCGGAGAGGACTCTGACTGGCTCGCCAAGGGAGCTTCATGCTGCCACCCACAAGGACGGTGTCAAGCCTCCCGCTTCTCCTAGCCAGCCGATTAGCCCCGCGAATCCTGCTGTGGACGTCGGATCAAAGAAGGCTTCCACGGGCCTTGGTCTCACTAATATTCCCGAGCCTATGCAGGCTTCAATCCACGATGCTTCTTCGCCCTCTTCCACCCCTGCCAGCACTCCCCGCGAGCCTACTCACCCTGCATCGGCTGCTCCGACTATCCAACAGCCTCAAGAGTACTTTGATCTCCCCAAGATGCCCGAAGAGCCTGAGGATGATGACCGGAGAGGACGTAACATGCAGAGAAAGTCTCAGCTCTACGAACAGCAGGATGCTGCCAAGGATGGTCCCGGCCTAGGTGTACCTCAAAACGGTGTGAACCGCCGCTTGTCTGTTGGTTTCCGTCCTCTACCGCCTGATGATATCATGGAGTCCGAGGATCCCGAGTACCGTGCCAACCGTATCAGGTCTTTCTACAAGGAGTACTTCGAGGACAAGCCTGGTGACGCGCCTCCTGTACCGGCACTGCCCAAGAACATCGGTCAGATGCAAGGAAAGGGTCCTCAGCAACCGCCGCAGAACCAGGACTACGACGATCTTGCCGCGCCCTACTTCGACCCCAAGGCGAATGCCTTCGTCATGCCTTACGCTCAACCCGTGGCTCGCCGTGCCATGACTCCTCCCCCATCAGGCCAAAGATTCCCCGGCCCTCGCGGACCTGGTGGTCCCCGTGGACCTGGCCATGCTCAAACAGGCAGCATGAGGGGTATGCCCCCCGGCATCGGTGGTCCTCCCCGCCCTGGCTCTTCTGTCTCCAACCAGATGGGCCCTCCCAGGAGGCCTGGATCTGCCGCTTCAGGCTATGGACGTCCTCGCGCCGGTTCAGCGTTCGCTGGTAGCAATGCCGGTAGCCGTGCGGGTAGCAGAGCTGGCGGACCCCGCAAGCCCATGCCTCCTCCTCCGGCAGACCTGCCTACCGTTCCCGCCCCATCCATGTTGAAGGATGAGTTCTCAATCTTCAACGCGGCGGACTTTGCTCCACCAGAGACTTTCAAGGATCGTGTTCGTGGCCGGTCTCAGAGTCCGGCTGGTGAGCGCCGTCCGTTCCAGACGAAGGTCCCCGCCCACTCGCCATTAGCCAATGCCTTTGAAGAGCTCCCTGCTCTCCCCAGCCCGTAAGATAATCCTGAATATTTTGACCCTCACAATGACTAGCCGTTTACTGACCATCAAACAGTCACACTCTCCACAAGTCAAGCACATTCACTGGTCTTGACTTCGCTCCTCCACCTAAGATTGGCCACGCCCACAGCAACAGCGACGCCGGCTCGGTCCACAGCAACCGCAGTGGTCCCCTTTCGCCTGCAGCGCTCACTGCTATTCGCACCGGCGCTGGACGAGTAGACCATTTACCTGAGGACGCGCAGGTCTTTACGGCAAATGCTGTGGTCGACAAGCTAAAGCCGTCGTGGAATTTGCGTGATTAAGCAGCGGATGGGATGCATATTTTTAATTGATAATGACGAAAGCCTCTCTTCTTTATATATCCATATTGTTGGTTTCATCATCCCCAATTTTTCTATCTTAGACACGTCACGCTCTCGCGAACCATGCGTCAACGTTTGGTTGAGTGGTATTTAGTTGGCTATGAGGACAATACGACCGAGCGAAAGCATTTCAGCGTTTTATTCTTGTTTTGGTGTCTGACCTCCTACTTGAACTTACCAAAAATATGACGACACAGAGGTAGGGAGAGATTCATGGACGTGTTACACCACCGCTCCTTGGCTGATTCCCGCGATCTAACTCACTCAACATGTTCTTCCACATCCGCATCCCTTCCCAAGTAGGAAGAGAAAAGCTGTGTATGGATATGAGAGGGGGGGGGAGCTTCGATGTGACCATTGACGTTTGGTCTTATTGAGATCAATCAGTATACATACATTTCATGCGCACTTATAGAAAACGAGCGGAGGAGAGACGGAATGACGGATGTACAATCATCATCATCATCATCAACAACAACAGCATTATCATCGGCATATGTGTAGATAAAGGGCAATGGCGCGTATGTGAACCACATGACGGGAGCGTTGGAGATTGAACCGACGGTTAAATTTTGATGCTTTATATTGGCTTTTTTTCTTCTCTTTTTTTGTTCGCGAAGAGATCCCCCTTTTCACCTTTACTAAACCTTTTTGTGTCTTTCATTTTTTCACGTCTTCGAATATATCTCTAGATCAAGTCGTGGATGAACGGGGTGGATTGTTGTCGAAAAGCTGTTAGTTTTCTTTCTTCAATCTTTGCACTTTTCGGATATTGTTTGTTGAACTTGAGGAGGAGGAGAGCAGTCATCAAGCAGTAACGGAGGGGCGACGACCCTCCATACTATCTATCTCTAGCGTAGAAAGAGAAACGTGGAAGGTGAAGTTAAATTCATGATCCCCAGGTATAAGGCACTGACTGACTGGCCTTGACTTATCTGACGTTGACTGCGTGTCTTCCTCGCTGTTTGTTGGACTGTGGTTTCTCTCCCAGCTCTATAATATCTGTTCTTATATTACCTACAAGAGACACCGCTATACTTGTCGTCTAATTCCACTCAAGTGCTTATGAAGCAATTCACAGCATACAACGGTGTGGTAGGCCACGACTTCCACACAACCACAGCATCTTGATCTTGTCCATTCTATAGTTGTCGATGCCACACTTAGATCGGAATGGGAAGTTATGGGATCAGTGTCGACCAACCAGTATTAGCTCAAAGCTATGTATGATTCATTTACTGATTATCGGATTATACGCGGAACTTACATTCTACCGACTCAACGCAAATGGAATCAATAAACCATCATCAAAGCAGAAAACAATCTAAGCCTTTTGTTTTCTTTTTTTTATCCACAACGCTAAATTCGGCTATTCCTCTCTCTCTCTCCTTCTCTTTCGCTTCCTCTTCCACTTTCGTTTCCACATATGGACAATGGTAACGACACGTGAAACCGCTTCGGCACCCGTCAGTGTTCTATTTACAACTTACTCGTTCTCGTCTTCCGCGGGGACCGTTCTGGAAAAATGAAATTATACTGATCAACTAAGTCTGTACAAGTAGAACTAGACGACGAGGACTTGACCCCATAATCCTTCTAAGGAGTGGCCTTGCTCATGCTGATCAGACGCTTGACACCGACCTGAACAGAGAATAAATTAGCATATTGGTTATGAACGAGGTTCATTAAGTAAGGCGACGAAAACTTACCATCCACTGACCACACTCCTCCGTCTTCTCTTTGGAAATCTCCACCTGGATCTTGGACGCAATATCGTAGTTCTTTCCAGCCAACGCGCCGGCCAACTGAGCCAGCTGGTCAATGGTCTCGGTCTTGATCAGCTCCTCGTTGTTCAGGTGGTCGAAGAGGATGTTGAGACGCTTTTGGGTATCCTTGACCTGGGGAGCGAAGGAGGCAGGGGCCTTGGAGGCCACGCGTTGCATGTCCCTGCTCAGGATGTCGACGAGCTCCTTGGCGTGCTCAGGGATGTTAGAGCGGTCACCAGGAGGGTATCTGGGCTTAGGTGGGGCAGCGGGAGGAGGGGCCTGCTGCTGGGGAGGAGCACCAGCAGCGGGAGGAGGGCCACCGCCGGGAGGCCTAGACGCTGGGGGAGGTGCCGAGAAGCCCGCCCGAGGTGGTGGTGGGGCAGCAGCATATTGCTGAGAGGCTGCTGGAGGGGCAGGAGTGTAGGCTCCAGACGCCGGAGGAGGAGCTATTCCAGAACCGGATGGTGGTCCCTGAGTGTACTGCTGCGTGGCAGGAGCAGGGGCGTACCGGTTGGCTGGGGGCGCGGCGGCGGAGGGGGGAGGGTTGTATGGAGAAGCCGTCCGGGGAGCGGGCGGGACTCCATATGTTGGCTGCAGACCGGCGGCAGGCGGAGGGGGAGCATAGGGGTTAGTAGCGTTGCTTGAGACCGAAGAAGGTCTGGGAGGGCCGGTTGGTGGCGCGCCGACATTTCTCGGAGGCGCAGAACCCTTCGGGGGCGGCGGCGGCGTAGGCGCACCCTGCTGGAAGGGGCCAGCTGGTGGCGGAGATGCAATGCCGGGTTGGCCAGGGAATGGAGAAGTGAGGGGGGCAACGCTTGGCGTGTTCCTACGAGGAGGAGCCTTTGTCACCATGGGCACATCATTCCAGACACCGTCTCTCTTGAGCTGCACTGGAGGCGCGGTGGCCTTGGGGGGACCACCAAGTGGGCTAGGCTGACCAAAGTTTTGAGCGGGAACGCCATATCCAGTGACGGACGTAGGAGCATAGCTTTGAGTGGGTGGTGTGTATCCTGACGGGGCATATCCCTGGTTCTGGGGAGGCGCGTATGTAGACGACGAGGCTCCGTACTGGGAAGCGGCGGCAGAAACAGGGGCGAGAGGAGGAGCGTAAGGGTTGCTGGCCGCAGCGCTTACCGGTGCCGGCACAGGCGGGGCGTAAGGGTTTAGAGAGCTGGGGTTGGCCGGAGCCGGAACCAAGCTGGGCTGCTGATACCCGACCGGAGCAGCGGTACGGGAGGAGGTGGTGGTGGTGGTGCGACCAGCGGGGGTGGCTTGCCGAACGGCAGTCTGAGCACCAGCCTTCTGAGTGGCAAGCCTGACACGGTTGCGGGCTGTCTCCGCAGGAGGGTAGCTGGTAGGCAGAAGATCGAGATACTTCTGGGCAACCGACAACTGGCCATGAGCAGCCGCAATGTCAGCATACTCGAGGTATTTATCGTACAGAGCGGCCAGCTTCCAGCCCTCAGTGAGACTCGTCTCGCTGTCGTTGAACTTGGTCACATGGCGAAAGATGGTCACCTTCTCGATGAACTGCTGAAGGGACTTGGCATGGACCGAGAAGGTGGAATCACCGGCCTCCTCATTCAAGGCAGCTTGCTCAGTCTCCTGAAGCTCGTCCACCCAGAGACCGACAACCTTCTCCAGCTTCGAGCCGATCAGGTAGCAGAAAGAGGCATCCTTCCTGTTACCAGACTCCAAGATGCGGTCACCCAGGGCCTCGCAGAGGTCGGGGAACTCGGAAGGATCAGCATAGGTGCAAAGGGTAACCATGGTCTCCTTCCAGTCGGCAAGATCCGCGTTGTAGGCGATATCCCACAGGTTCTTGGCTACAACAGAGCTGATGAGCCGCAGATAGCTGGGGCTACCTCTCTTCTGTTGGAGATAAGCAGTCTGAACCTTTTCCACAAGCTCCTTGCTGCCGCAGTTGGCGATCAAGAAGGCATCCGACCATCGTTCCTCCTTCAAGCAGATCTCTACCGCCTTCTCAAACTTGCCCAGGATCAAGGCCCTGGTGATCTGATCCTCCAGGTGAGTGTTGCCCACGCTCAGAAGGTTAAAGGGGTTGTCGGTCTTGGCTCCCTTGGTAGCGGCGATCTCAGACAGGAAATCTTCGCCATCGTCGCCGTCTCCCCACATGCTTACAACACGCCTATGCTTCTTGGCCTCTCCGCCGTTAGGCTTCAGAGATGCAGAATCCTCCTGCTTCGGCTCAGGAGACATGGGTGACTCGGCCTCCTTAGCCTCCTCGACCGGCTCGTCCTTGATGAAACCAAGACGCTCAATGATCTTGGTCCGCCCATCAGACTCACTGAGGGTCTGCATCACCTGCCACTCAGCCTTCTCCTCGTCCGTCTTGGCGTTCTCGATATGCTCTTCGCAGATGCTCGCAATGTCGCCGCTTTGAATGGCTTGTTCGAACTTGTCGGTTGCGGAGCCAATGTCGGAGTCGATGGAGAAAGAGGAGATCTGCAACTTGGAAGACCTCTTCTGGCCAGCAGCTGTCTCCACCTTGTTGAAGAAGACAAGCTTGCCACCGAAGCCAAAGGAAACGCCAACGGGGCGTTCGATCCAGGCGGGTGCCCGGGGCAGAGAGAAGGAAGCCGCCTGCGGCTGGGACGCGGCCTTTGAGAAGAAATCGTCATCAGAAAGGTTGTTCTGGGCCGCGGGAGCCGCCGAGGGGTTCGTGTTCTGGAGGGTCTGGATAGCGATCTTGCCGTCAAAGGATGCTGTGGCCGACAGATTCGGGTTGTGGGGGTTGAAACGGGTGTAAAAAGTCCAGTTGGTAGCCTCAGGAAACTCTCCATAACGCTCTCCAGTCTGAGGGTTCCAAATCAGGGTCCGGTTGTCCTTGCCGCAAGAAAGAAGCAACCCTGCATCCTGCTGGCACCACGAAAGCGACAAAATGCCCTGATCGTGGCCTTGGAGCGTCTTCTCTGGCGCTTGGGAGTTGCGAAGGTTCCAGAGCAGGATGACGGGAGCGGTATCATCGGATGAAGCCGTCAGGAGCTTGGTCGAGTTCTCTGGATCCCAAGCAATGGCGCTGACAGCCTTGCGATGGTTGTTCAAGGTGAGAGATGCCTTCTTGGTCTTGAGATCCCATACGGTAACAAAGCCTCCTGCACCACCAGTGGCCAGAATGTTGGCGACCTTGGGATTCCAGGCCAAGCAATCGATATCGTGGGCGGCAGCGGTGCCGAGGCGGAAGGGAGCCGAGGTGTCGTTCACATCCCAGACGAACAGCTCGCCCTTGGCACCGGCAGTAGCGAGTACTTGGGGCCTCAGAGGGTTGAACTGTAGGGCCTTGATGGGACCAGTGTGCTTGGTGGTGCGCGAGATGAGGGCGTCCTCGCCGGCGATCAGCTTCTCGGCGTCCCATAGATCCAACGAGCCGTTTTCCATGGCGCCGGCAATAACTCCCCGGGGATGTTCGTCATTGGGCTGGCCCCATGCGATGTCGTAGAACCTATATGCGTCTCTGTTAGTGCGCCCGAAGGGTAACTATGTGTTGAAACTCTCACGCATACCTGGACTCTGCGGTAATGCTAGCTATAGGCTGGAGCTCCAGGCCCTGTTCCTGGCTGTCCAACTTGAGATCCCATAGCTCCAACTTAGTCTCGTCTGAGAAGTCGGCATCGACGGCACCTGACCGGGTACCCGTTACGAGCAGGGGGTTTGCGCCGGGCGACCAAGCGAAGGCCGCAGTCCGGGGGATCTCTCTCAACCGGACCATGATTGTTTATATGTTGTATGTGAATGTCGGCCGCGGGTGGTGATGCGGCTACGCGGGCGGTGTAAATCGGTGGGCGAAAGAGGGGAAATCAGGGGAAGCTGAAGCTGGCCGCCTTGGTCGAAGGGTGGGAGGAGAGTGCGGGTGGCGTGGATTAATTAAGGTTGGGGTGGGTGGGTGGTATTAGAGCTCTAGATCGTCAGGTCGTGCAGTTGGACATGAAAAGAAGTAACAAGACAAGACGACGACCAAAGCCCCTCCGCGATTGAGGCTGTCTGTGGTCGGTGTCGTGTCGGTCTGTTGGGAGGTTGTGATATGGATGGGATCGAAGTCACAGTGAGTAGAGGCGGGTAGTGCTGCTGTGTTGTTAGAGGCGTTCGGAGCAGTGAGCTTCCCGTCTGCCCGTCCATTGTTGCCAGATTGCGGATACATAACAGCTGCCCCCCCCGGCCCCTGACGTTGGCACCACTGGACTTTCCCTCTTGCTGGCTTCAAGGCTGATGCAACCCACACGGCACAGCTCAGGGGCAACAGCAAGATGAGAGCCCGGGCCAATCGATGTTAAACCCTAACCCTTCGTTTTCAACCTACACTACATTCGTACTGACAACTGTGACCTCTTTCCATCCACATGGTGTGGTGACTAGACTATATATACACATATCCTTCAACAATATCCAAATAGCTATATATTCTGGTGTGAATCATCAGCACCATTTCTACCTGTGCTTCCTAAAGCCCTCAAACCGAACTGTGGGAGAACCCCTTCTTGATGACGTACAAGCGCCTGGTGCATGAACTTCTAGGATGGCCCAAGCTTCCCCGCTGTCACGATAGTGGGGTCGCGACTTTTCGAACTTCAACGTTTCTCCCATGTCTCACTCGCTATTACTTAACGACATCCAGCACATGAATGATCTTTGTACATAACCTACACATCGACAGTCATTACTCACAAGAGACGTCACCAAGATAAGGATCACACTTAATTCATCAAAACAACGATATCCTTTTCTTTGCGGCAGTCATCCAGCCTCGTCAAAACACAACACACGTTAGACCTTCAACCTCGGCTGAAAGTACACAGAAGCTACAGTCACTTTCATCAAGAGGCGTCTCAAGTCTTACTTCTGTGACTGATTGTTTCCATAACAACACCGATCATGACAGACACTACGCGCTGGAAAGCCACCGTCCACATTCGCGGTCTTGCACCCGCCGTGACGACAGCCACCATTCACGACGCCTTCATTCCTTTTGGCGAGATCGCCGATATCTCGCTGCCCAAGAATGAGAAGCCCGACTCAACGGATCCGCACAGGGGCTTCGCCTATGTCGAGTACGAGGATGAAGAAGACGCTAAAGAGGCCATTGACAACATGGACCAGTCCGAGCTGTTTGGCAGAGTAATCAGGGTCTCGGCGGCAAAGATCCCTAAGAGCGCGAAAGAAGGGTTGGGATCCAAGACTGCCGTTTGGGAGCAGGTAAGTTTCGTCTATGGGGGATGATCGGGAATCACAGTTTATACCTAGACTCATACTAATGCGCTGGCTCACAGGAAGGATGGCTGGCTGAGAATGCCGTCAGTGAGGAGGATCGTTTGGCTGCTACTGCGCCTGATGACCCTATGCAGGGCCTCGAGGGGCTAGATGTGGCTGGACCGAAACCGCAATAAAATCGGTCATTGCTTGGTCCGTCTTCAGCAAATGGACTCTCCCCGGCAAGGGTCGGGGGGAGAGAAGCGAGTTTCTGTGTTGATACCCGGAAAGAAAAGCATTGCATGGCTAGGGCGTTAAATGGCATCATTGGGACTTGGGTGTATTTTTGGAAAGTGTATCACATTCTGTTGGTTCTTTTTTACCATTAGACATCAAAATCGACAAGGTCACTCGGACACCACTTCGGGAGCCCTCACTTGGACAGAAATGACAGCCATCATCACCCGTCTGACCGCATTCAACTCTTTTGTAGGATTAACCGTGTTGATTCCTGGTCATCATGTACAATGCTACGCAAAAAAAAAAAGGAGGCAACCTTTCTCGAGAACACTTTCCTCGTTCCCTTATCGAACATACGCCCCATGCACAAAAATCCCTGGTTGTTCGTTTAGTGCTTCTCTTCGTGAGCAGCGTGGAGAGCGTGCGAATCGGCAGCGCGGTTCTGGCGCTTGAGACGGATGGTCTTGTCAACGACAAGGTGGCGAGTGATGGAGTAGATGGCAGCGCTGACGGCGAAACCGACGACAACACCTACTCAGTCAAACAATTTCCCCCCTTATCAGCACTCGATCCAGGATGGCATCCATATGTGTAATAGCTTGGTGCAAGCTTACCGAGAGGCCACAACTCAGCGGGAATGGTCTTGATGCGCATGCGGAGGCGCTGGGAGACGGTGTGGGCTGTACCGTAAATGACGTTGTCAGTCGCGGATATCCCCCCCTCGCGCAATTATTTTGAAACCCTCCATCTCCATTGCCAACTGGGGTAGATGCTCCTGAAGCTCCGGCAAATTGTGTAATAGCTTTTGTTGTCGTAGAATGCAACGGTTGGGTTGTTCGTTCACGTACCGGCCTGCTCCTCCTTCTATTGCAAGACAAAAAATCCCATGGTTAGTAACTCTGACGCAATGGCACCTCCCAAAGCTTCGGAAAAGTCGCGGACTCGAGACCGGGTATAGCTCTTACGGGAATGGGGCGCATCATGCGGGGGGTCTGGCGGAAAGCCTGGCGGGCGACACGGGAGGCGAACATCTTGCCGACGTGGAATTGAGTGGAGATTTGTCTTGAGGGATGGTGTTGCGCTACCGCGGTGGACGAAGAGAGCAGCTTTTGCGATCGAGGTTGGCAATTGAACTTTTGGCTTCTTCGCCTCAAATCAAGATGCGGGAGTTCGAGCGTTGAGCTTCGTTCGGCTGCACGGACACTAGCCGGGTGGGTTCCACCTGCTGTTAGGTGAGGTCAGCTCACCGCAGCTGGCGTCCAGCTGTCCCCGGATTCGGTCGAGGCGGGAATCATTGCCCGTCGGAGTGCCGTCACCATTCGGGGATTGCCAAGACGCTGCATGAGTGCTGAGGTGCCGCGAAAGTTGGTGCCTCAGGCTTCCGGATCGAGGCAGTCTCTACTACTACAGCGGACGAAGCGCTGGCTTCCAGAAGGTGCATTGCCTGGCACTGCCTGGACGGGGAAGGAGGACAGCGCACTGACTGCAATTCGTCAGAGCTACCAAAAGCTAGCACCCGTGCTGTGGAATCGATCCACTCGGCTCACCTCGCCTCATCATCGACGCAAAGGTCAGAATCTCACAGCAGCTCTGCTCTTCCACGTCCCCGTCAACACCCGCACCTGGTCCAATCCCACAAGCCATTGAGCTTCCGCCTCGACACCAACTCCCAGACACCACCACCCCCGCGACCACCACCGCAAACCACCGCCAACATGTCCGACGACGAGCGCGTTACCAAGCCCTTCAAGTTCGTCACTGGTACGTACAGGTTTAGTCCCTGAGAATTGGACCTCTGCTCCCCCAAGCAAAGATCTAAATTCCCTCGGCCAAAAATCATGCCGTGACCTCATTGCGCTGGGCCGGAATTTCATTGCTAACAAACGCACGTCGCAGCCGGTATGCAACCACCCTTACTCTTGCTTTTCAAACACATTTAGCTCCTCCGCCGAATTTGCCGAAGATCGGCAGCAAGCCTTCAAATCCTTCACTCGCGATGTCGCCGGAATCCCCGATATACCCCGGTTGAAGATAGAGCTCAAGCTCTGTTGGCACGGGGGAAGAAGAGGAGTGCATTGTGGAGACCCCGAACTTCGAACTTTGCGCGGCACGGGGCAAACACCCCTTCTCCATGCCAGCAGCTGCTAGCTTTGCGGATGCGGATCACGAGCGAGCGAGCAGAGCCATCAAAACCAGCACCAAAGAGAAATCGCCAGAAAAAGAAAAACCTGTGTTCTGACGTATTGCGTGTTTTTTCAAAAACTATTAGGTGTCGACGCCCGTTTCCCCAACGTCAACCAGACCAAGCACTGCTGGCAAAACTACGTTGATTACCACAAGTGCATTCTCGCCAAGGGCGAGGACTTCGCTCCCTGCCGCCAGGTTAGCCGCACCACCACCACTAATTTCACCACTGCCGTCAGCTGTTGCTTTGCCGGATGAGAAAGAGAAAGGGGAAACGTGGGGACCGGATGGGATACAAAGCCAGACTGAGGACGACAAAGCTACGAAACGAAAAGGGACCCGAATGCTGACTGACACCTCGCTGTTTATTAGTTCTGGCTCGCCTACCGCTCTCTCTGCCCCAGCGGCTGGTACCAGAGATGGGACGAGCAGCGTGGTACGTAACGGGGAAACAATCCTTTTTTCACTGCTAGGAAAGGGCCGATAAAGGGCATGTTCACTGACAACTTCTTACAGAGGCTGGCAACTTCCCCGTCAAGCTGGAGTAAATACCCCTGAAATGCTTGTATGACGCGACACAGATTGGTGGGTGGATGATGACAAAAGTCAACCACCTATCAGGACTCACTTCACCCTACATCAAACCTAGTTGTATTAGAAAGCTCTTGGTAGTATTGGCGAATGCACATAGAGAGTATGTTGGGGTTGGCGCAACGAAGATTTCCCGTTGCATCTTGCTGAAGTGATGTTATCGAAATGAAAAAAATGAATCAGATCAGCGCTCCTTCATTGAACTGAATTCAGTATTTCACTAGGCTTTGTATGATGTGGCCTAGATGTATAGTATGTGGTATCATGAAAACCCCCTTTGTCCCTATTCGCTACTCATGAGACAATTTAAACAAAACCAAACTCCCGATAACGCCATCTATGAGTTGTCTTCCCGAGGCAGTCAAGAGAGTCAGGTTCACCCGTTACATCCCAACTTACACCACCGAGATCTCCATGAGTCTATGACATCTTCCATCGAACTCTCACTCATCATCAGAGCTCATAAATTCATCATCGTCATCAAAGCCAGCGAAGGTCTTGATCTGCGCCTTCGGTTGCACCGTCTCCTTCTCTTTGCCTTTTAACTTTTCCTGGTCCACCACCATCTTCGGTTCCGGCTCCGGTTCCGATGGTGGTGTAGCCGCACCATCCCGCTCACTCTCCTTTTCATCCTCACTCATCGCTTCACCCCCGGAAGACGACCCACTCCCACTCCCCGAACCGCCCTCCCGAGGATTCGCTGCATTCGCCGCAGCCGCCGTAGCCGCCAACATCGACAGATTATCCGTGTACGCGCCCTTCTTCAGAGCCGTCATAACCGCCTCCCTCGTCCTCTCATCCAGCTCCTCCTTATCCTCCACCCACTTGCCATCCAACATGAACCCCCCACCTCCTGCCTTCCCATGCCTGATCTCCTCCTGCCGCTTCTCCGTCTGCTCCACAATTTGCTGCCACCGCTTCCTTCGCTTCTCTTTTTCTTTTTTCTCCATGTCGGGTTTAATGGCCAGGTAATCAGCCAACGCCTTGGCCTCTGTGATGGTCCGCAAACGTCGTCCATCTAGGTTACGCGATGATCCGTTGTCTTCCCCTTGCAAGCCGTTCTTCTTGCGTTTGGAAGACATGCGCCCGCCTTGGGCGCGGAGTTGAGAGCCGAAGCCGCCTTTGCCGCCGCAGAGCGGGAGGGAGAGGCGGAGGGGGAGAAAGTCATTGTTTTCGAGACCTGGCAGGAGGGAGGAGAGGGGCTGAGTGGAGGAGGAAGGGAGTTGTTTGTTGGAATTGGTGGTAAGGAGAAAGCGGAAGGTGGCAGATGATTCCAGGGAGCCAGGCAACCGGGAGAGGAGCCGGTCGCGCAGCTCAGTGACGGTTGTTGTGGCGGGAAGGGCGAAGGTTAGAGTGGGTGGGAGGCCGGTGCCGGCTATACTGGTAATGAGGACGTTGAGGGTGTTGGTAGAATCCATTTCGATGATAACGACAAAGGTACCGGCAGACTTTTAGATCGTAGGCAATTGTGTTGGCGTTGATGCACTGGGTTGTAGGTTTGATGCTTTGATCCACGGCGCGATGTCGATGATGGCAGATGAAGGCAGCCTCCCTGCGCTGTGGAGCGACGATGTGCTTATCGAAGTCTTGATCGTCAATGACGCTGAACAACCGCTACCGGAGAAATATCAGAGTGCCACGCCGGAAATTCGTCTGACACGGTTCGTTGGAAACGTCAGGATTGATTTTGCTTGGTTGCACTCGAAAAGGAAGTCGTTTTGGGAGATGAACTTCGCCTCTGCGACGCCAATTTGGAGAACCGTCATGGCCGCTGACAGATGGGGCAAGCCACACGGTCCAGCCTTATCTGCGGACTTGACCCAGGTCGGACAGGGCGGTGAAGCGCCAAGACTCCTGAAAGTGTGGCGGTGCCGCCCCGCTAGTTTCGCAACCCTACTATGGCATTGGAATTTCGGCACGCAGCCCACAAATCACTTAGATCTCGAATTTTGAGCTCTCGACTCCCGCAACGCCGACACTTTCCCCGGACCAACACCACCAATTGTGTCGACACCGGTCATCTCGTCAAAATGCTTATTCCCAAGGCTGACCGCAAGGCGATCCATGAGGTATGCGAAATCGATTTTTTATGACGGCCAGACATTGAAAACGGAAGGAGGGTGGACATTGTTGGAGACGGAAACGAGGGCGTGCAAATGATTGCTGGGGGGCCGTCAAGTTGAAAGTGGAAGCCAGAACGTTATGCTGACCATTTTAATGTAGTACCTCTTCCGTGAGGGCGTCATGGTCGCTGAGAAGAAGTAGGTTTCCACCCGAAATTCCAGTCAAAGATACACACACATCCAGCCTTGGACCGTTCGATTCGCACGTATTTTGGATGGGAGGGGGTGGGGTTTCGTCGCCGTCCGCCATTTCTGCTGTCGACCGATCATGCCTTACGACGAACATATCAAACGAACTCCAGCCCGCTATCGCGACATCGACCCAAATCGGCGCAGACACAGAAACAGACGCCAGCACGAACTCGCCCTCTATCCGCCGTGGACACTCGCCAACGCGAAACGAATAACACATGCTAATTCGTGACACCCGTTTAGCTATGAGTCGACCCACGAGACCGGCATCCGCAACCTTTATGTCATCAAGGCTTGCCAGTCTTTGACCTCGCGCGGCTACGTCAAGACCCAGTTCTCGTGGCAGTACTACTACTACACCCTCACCCCCGAGGGTCTCGACTACCTCCGCGAGTGGCTCCACCTCCCCGCTGAGATCGTCCCCGCTACCCACATCAAGTCCCAGCGGTCTCACGCTCCCCCCCGTGGCATGCTCGGTGGTGAGGAGCGCCGCGAGCGCCCCTTCGGTGGCCGTGGCCGTGGTGACCGTGAGGGCGGTTACCGCCGCCGTGAGGCTGGTGAGGGTAAGGAGGGTGGTGCCCCCGGCGAGTTCGCTCCCCAGTTGTAAGTTGCTCCCGCTGTTCAGGCCGTCAAGGTTACTTTTTTTCTCTGCCAAATGTTCAGATAGACTAACATTTGTCTCCCAACAGCCGTGGTGGTTTCGGTCGTGGCCGCGCCGGCCGCGGTGAGGCCCCTCCCTCGTAAATGTCGGAAGGCGGAATAATCTCTCTCAATCTTGGGTTGCCTGAACAACAGGCATAAAACAGCATGGGCACGACATGTACTCTTAAGTCTTCACGAGAAAGAGTGAAAGGGTCGACCAGCAATTGCACACCTACTCGCCGGGAACCGTGAGTGGTTTGTGAGGAGTTTGGTGGATAGAGATCATTCGGAAAACTTCTGCATTCAGGGTCATCATTTGCGGTCAATCGATTTCACTCGCGGCGTTCATTTTCGTGATTCTATACCTCCATCAAGAACAGCTTTCTGCACGTCTACTCTGGCCGAGTGCGTTTACGACGTGATGACTTCGGAAAGGTGGAAGCTGGACGTGCATAGACTGGAGGTTCGGGGAAAAACTACCAAGAGGCATAGAGTTTGGCTCTCTAGGACAGAAACAGCCTTCAGATAGCCAATCCCATGTTGTTTGTGTCGTAGGACAGACACTCGGGCATTTACCAAATGGTTTCCTTTCCCATCAACACGGAGTGTGGCAGAGTCATTGATGAGTCCGCATCTCTTCAAAGCAGGTTAAAACCAGGGGTCGTCTTTCGGGAAAGAGACTCCAATATAGCCGTATTCACCAGCCTCATCAGTGTCATTGTTTACACCGGGCTGTTTACCCCTGAGTTCTTGGCCTGCAGTCAGGAGACAGTTCCAGGAGATCGGACAGTTTTGAATGAGAATTGTTAATTACCACTCCGCTCATGGACGTAACTTACCGGTACGCAAATACACATACATAACCCTGAACGTAATTCCGTCATTACTTGCCTGGAGTTCTCATTCGTTCGATGCCAAGACCTTCTCTTCTCTCCAGTTCAACGTCAACTTGTTCGTTAATTGTTTGACACATCTTCTAAAAAAGAATATACCAAGGTCTGAACTAAGTGACTCATTGCTTAACTATTCGAGAACATAGGCAGAACGGATGGACAGCGGCTTTCGATCCCATCGCCGCGGCGCATCCGCGCGCCTTCGCAAGACGTTTCGGTACCCAAGTGAAGATGAGGCCGATGACGAAAATGCGCTCGAGGTTATGGACGAGCAAGGTATGTGCTTATGATGTTTCCGTCTTCTGCTCCTTTCTCCTATCAAATCTTTTGTTCCATTCCAGAACCCACGCTTTCTCGTTAACCTACTTACCTATACACTGAATCAACCCTCACTCATATGCATTCCCCTCGTACGTACCCACACAAAGGTACTCAACCCATGACGATCACCCCCTTCGTTCTCACATCCCAACCCTCGCCCTCATCACAAGTCATCATACCCAAGTACTAAACAAAAGACTCAATGAACAGAACAAGAATCCCTCATCACAACTCTCACCACCCAAAACTCCCAACGCAACTCCCAATTCCGCTCACTCCTCTTGCTCATTCCCGCCATCGCTTCAGTTCCTTACTTCCTCGTCCTTTTCTTGTCGCCTCCTGCCTCTTCCTCTTCTCCTTCCCATTTCCCTTCTTCACATGGAACAACAAAAACATCATCAACAAAAACAACAACAGCAATCTTCTCCCTCCTCGCTCTTACCTCCCTAGCCGCCACGACGTTCATCACGGTCAAACTACCTCCTACCAAGACTGGACTATCCATTGTCGACTCTCTGGCTTCTTCTTCTTCTTCTTCAGCCACTACAAAGAAGAAAAATAAGAGGCTTCCCAACCAGTACGGGGCTGGCGGCGTTCTTACACCCTCGCCGTTGGAGACGTGGTTACCGTATCTAAACGTGGGGTTGTGTGTATTGGTGCTGTTGACTGGTCTTGTCACTGGTGGGGCCCAGGGAGTAAATGCTGTGGGAAAGGTATATCTCGCGGCGTTGCCGGGGGTGATATATGCGGCGACAGTGGCGGCCAAGGTGGTTATGGCGGGGGTGGATCCGGAGGGGGAGTTGGGCGGGTTGAGGTATAGGTATAAGGGTGCTTAGGTGGATTGATAAGGTCTTGGAAAGAGAGAGAGAGAGAAGGGGGGGGGGGCTTGGAAATGGTCTATCTGTGGGTGTTCTTGTCGAAGGGGGTATGGGTAGAGAGGGTCCGGGGTGCGAGGGTAAACGGATCAGGAAGAGGATTTAGACGGGGGAGGCCCAAGCGAGGCAATGAGAGGGATTATGATGGGGAGAATGCATGAACATGTGGAATGGAAGGGGTTTACAAGAATAGGTACAGGGGATGGATGGAAGATGAAAACTGAAACCTCGACGAGATTGCGCTGCCTTAACTTGGAAGAGAGACGTCCTGGTAATGCAAGGTAGCTAGGGCAATATGTTCAAGGCATTTGTGTCCCTCGGCTGGTCCATGGGCAGAATGAGACAGGATTTTGGTTGACACCCTTCATTATACTCGCCATGTGATACTGCGATTGCCATGCAGTGGCAACGAACAAAGAATGCGGCTCGATCAGGAAATTACACTTATCCGCAGAGCCGCTCTTCCTACCTACAGCGTTCCTTTGCGCATTTACAGCCGCGGAGTGTGCTTGAGCGAGCTTTCGTGGGAGCCATCAGAGACGATTCCACTTACCGTACAACTCTTTTTTTGCTTTTGCACCTCAAAATGTGAAGTGAAGGCCCTTATCCTTTGCAAGTTTCGTTGTGTCTAGGTTCTTTCGAGGTTGGATAAACCCTCGGCATAGTCCACCCAGCAAATGGTAGATGCAGACTGCCGTTCACCAAAGCAACCAATGCAGTAGGCTCACCCCAGCTACCTGGTTGTCCTATTGTTGGCACTTTATGCATGGTTAATCACAAAGGCATGGCTCGTATATGCGCAAGTGATGTACCAACATATCCAAGGTCAAACACTACGGCTTGGCTACCGTATGTCATCATTGTTCTTCAGCACCGTTATCTCCCCCTTCCTGCCCAGTTTGTATTCCCCTTTCTGTCATTTCAACATCTGTCCCAGTACTTTTAACCCCAGCCTTTTCCCTCGCTCGCTCCAATCTCTCCTTCAACTCCTCGTTTTCCTCCATTATCTTCTTCAAGAAATCCACGGCTAACTGTATCCCCCCCGCTTTGCTAACTCCAGCCTCCTTGTACCCCGGTATGATAATCGACAGATTATCGTAGGCTGACTTGATCATGTACCGCCGCCTCTTCTCGCTGTCGATGTGGTTCAGTCTCTTTTGTTCCAGCGTCAGGTTGGGCTTCTTTTCTTTATAGGAGCGACGCCTCTTGCCCGGTCGAGCGGGCTTGTTATCTTCATCATCGTTTGGTGATCGTGTGTCACCACTCGGGGCTTGGGAGTCTGTGGGTTCCGATGCTGTATTGGGAGTTGAAAGTCCTTGTTGGCGTGCAAGTTTCTTCCCCTTTGCTCCTCCTGGACCCGCTGACTTTCTACCACCTAGCGACGTCATGGGAGAGGAAGGGGCAAACCCGGATTGGGAAAACGGGCTGTAGGGACTGTTGGAAAAGGTAGCCAGCGGGCCGGGTGATGCCATCGCGGCATCGTTGTTAGTGGTGTTGTCCACTGTTGCCCTTCTCTTTTTGGGCGGTCCTCCTTCCTCTTGTATGGAGGCAAGTGCCTGAGGTAAGGACGGGCGATGATGCGTTCGTAGCTTAGGCGGTGAGAATGACCCGTGGTGCTCGTTCCCTTGCCCCTGCCCCTGCGTTACAGGACTGGAGGCACGCGTCGTGGCGGCGCTTTGGCTGGGTACTAGACAATCCAGTACCTTCAGTTGTGCTTGGCTCATGACCTCGGAGCTCTCCTGCGTCCGTTGAGGTGTGAATGTTGACTGGGAGAAGCTGGTGTCGGTACCGAATTGGATCCTTACCGGCTGCCCATGCTGGTAGCTGTTTTGGCGGGGTTGCTGCGACTGCCCTGGCTGTTGGAAGATCATGTCGCGGTAGAAGCTATTGGAAGGCTCGTTAATGGACGCGTAAGGGCGCATGGCCAAGGCGATGGCCGCACCGCCGAAGCTATTGTCTGTCTGTTGAATGCCATGTTGCCCCCCAGAAGTACTGCTACCCCCGTAACTTTGCTCGAAAGTGTTCCCTCCATGGCCGCCTACCTCGTTAGGGAGAGCGGCAGCGGCATTTAGGAGATCATGGATACCGTCCGTTGCCCGTGGCGGCGCTTGGAGCTGGTGATTAAATGACGGACCCCCAAAGCTATGTACACTTGACAAATCACTGAAGCCAGTGTTGAAGTTGGTGCGGGCGAAAGGAGCGAACGAAGTATTTGATCCCACAAGGTTTCCCGGCCGCGTATTCCATTCTGAAGTAAAAGCTAAGCCTTCTTCCTCGAAGTCTGGTGATATTAGGAAAGGGTCATCAGCTGCAGCATCATTCAGGTTTTGGAAAAAGCTGTCAAGATATCTGGATTGGTCGTCCGTGAGAAGAGTGGCGAGGGGTGCCGGTGGCTGTGCTACGTTCTGGGGCAAGTCTGCGAGAGACCGTCAAGGCCAGTCTGTAAGATATTTGATTGAAAAACACATACTAAAGGGGGGGTGAGTGGACTTACAACCGAACACTGGCTGAGGCTGGTCAGGCGTCGGCGGCTCTTGATGATGTAGCGGCGGCGGCGGCGGCATGTCGGCAGAGGCAGGACCAGTAGGCAGTAGCTGACGTGACAAAAGCTGGAGTGAGGGCTGACGCGAGGCTGTATGAAGTTGCCGTTGAGTCATGAGAGGCGCGATGACGTATGTAGAGAATTTGGCAAGTGTTGCGGCTGGTTCAGCGGATTAGACACTAGATTGGGATGTCGCCGCGGGCTTGTACTCGGACTATCGGGGCATGCCAGGCAATAGCATTTGCAATGTTTACAAGTCCAGCACGTACATCCGGCCTAGCCGGGAAACGAAGAGATATCCAAGACCCCGACCGCTGGGACGGCTAGAGCACGGCCGACGAGGCCGACGGCTGCGGGATAGCCGAGAACTGGGGAACGGCTGCCGGAGACCCGCTGAGGGGACCCGGAAATCGTCGTGGGGCCGGTGGCCGGGAGCTTAGCGGGACGCGGCCTCGGCGGGTGCGTTGCGGTTCGATGATGTGCCGCCACCGGCTAGGTGAGGTGAGGTTGTGGTGTTGACGTGAGTGGCCGGCTCCGCAGTCGGTTTCGAGGCACGTGAAAGACAGGCCGTTGTCGTCGGGAGAGGTACCTCGATGTACCGGGCCGATCAGATGATGTTGGTAGGCCGAAATGTTCGAACGTGACAAGGAACTCGGCTGGGTGCGCTAAACTCGAGTCTCGAGCACGTGTTTCCAGGCCGAGAAGCTTGGTCGCTGTTTGGACGAAATGCGAAGATTTCAAGGCGGAACTTGGAGTGAAAGGCACAAGGCGAGATGAAAAGAAGCCGCTAAATGCCGGATGGCGGGACAAACTGGGAAACCGAATGTAGGCAGGTAGTAATTGATGTAGCACTGTAGGTATATGTAGAGTAGAGGTAGAGGTAGGCAGCCAACCTAGAGGTAGATGTAGGTAGGTCTGTTGGTGTAGAAGCTGAGGCCAGGCGGACAGGACGTCAGTCAGGTGTTGTTAGTTAGTTCAGACAAATCAAGAACTGGGATTGGGGCGGTTTGGCTTCTTGTGGGGGATCTGATCTGGAAAGCGGCTAGGTACGACTAGTGTAATTTAAAAACACAACCATTTTTGCATCATGGAAAGGCTCCGTGCTTGAATTTCTCTCTTCACAAGCTTTCTCCCCCCTGGCTTCCCTTGTGGCTTCAGTCGTCGCTCGGCTGCCCGTTCCTGGCTCCCGCTACAACGATGGAAGTGGAGGCTCCATGTCAAAGATCCAGCCCGTGATGAGCACCTCGAGGTTCTGTTAGGCTGGTACCAGCTCACTCTTGCATGGGGGCGAGTATTGCAAGTACCGAATTAACGAACTTCAACTGTCGGATTAGTAGGCAGCATGGAACTTCAATGCCTACCTTCATTTGGTTTAGTTTTTGATGGCTGTTTGGTGGGGACCAGCGGGGGTGCTTTCAAGTTCCCTTCAAAGTTATTCCCGAAGGTGACCTTTTTCCATCTTTCTCTCTGCCTTTGTTTGGCTCACCAGCTATCATAGTAATAGTGGTCAATATGAGGAGAGGTGTTCAAATTCTCTTCATGAGTATACTAGCACCTGTCCACAGCAAATCGTCGTTGATCGTGGGCAGAGCTTGTTGAGGTCACGAGAGGTAGTATACACAAGCAGAAGGAGAGTTCCCAACGAAGTCCGACGGATCTCATCAATCACATGCAATATCTCGCACGGGGTTTTGTGCGCTACCCCGCCAAATTTCCCCCTACACTACTTTCCTTCTGTCTGAACCCCGGACTTATTGATTGGTCCCCAGATCAACAAGAGACATCATGACAGGTTGATATGTAGCAGGTACCAATCATGTTATGAGAGTCTGGAGTCCCAACCCTAGCACTCGCATAGCGGGAGAATTCAGGGCCTCGTTCCTTTCTTGTGTGAAGGTGGTCGGAGAAGCTGCCTCCAATGGCTTCGATGTGTTCCTCAAACTATACATAAATGGAAGCGATGAAAAAAGGATTTTTTGCGTGATCCAATTCAAGATTGTGGAACCCAAGTATTTCAGTGGCCCGGCAACAGGGTGTCCCCGCATTATTTTGTAGCGCGCCAAGGTATCAAGACCTACGCTACTACCGCCCCGCCGCAGCACCCACAGCAACACCAAACGGGCCCAACTTCCCAAAGGTGATCATTGTGCGAATTCATTTCAGTCCTTCCTGTCTTCGTTTGGAATCAAACTCCAATGACAGAGTGAGGCGCGTTTCACCTCGCGAGGACATGTCTCTTCGGTGGTCTCCCGCCTCTGAAAATACATATGTACATAGCCCGGTCGCCGGTCCATGGCGTCGGCCACATCACGGACAGAGACACTACACTAGGTAGTGTAATCCAGACCGGGCACTCTGCCCGTTCGGTAGTGTCTGTCGCAGCATCATCAAGCGCGATCGTCTCTTTGTTCGTTGGCGCCTATAACAGTTCCAGAACCGTCCCCCGAGCCTAGGCAATTCCACGTCGGGAACCCACCCTTTGCTTTTTTTAGGCGAGCCACGGACGGTGCCGCCACGGCGTGACGACATCCAGTGGTCGTGTGCTTTCTCTTCACATGTCGTTGTTGTTGTTATTGTTGATATTCATCCTTGTTGTTACCCGCTTCACACATTCGATTTTCAGGGGGGTTAACCAACTATCCATCCGTCTTGGACTTCTAGATTTGGCTCTACCGAGGCTCATGACCTAGGTTAGTTTAGCTCAAGCTTATTCAATACCACACCTCGAGTAACATCGACTGGACTCATCTCCCTGCCAACACTGAGCACAGAGTAAATGCCTGAGCACTTTGACATCTACGCAACCAAGCTGCAATGGAGAAATCTGCACCAGGCTAATTTTGTAATACAGCCTCATAGACGTTATTCTCCTATTTTACACAGCTTCACTGTACATGTTACTGTGCCGCCATGAGCCACCCGTCTCAGAGTCCACCATCTCCTGCTGCAACTGGGCTCCCATCATCCTTGCGCCTCCAGCTTCCCACAGCCCGGTTAGCTCCAAACTCAAAGGGCTGGAAGAGGATCGAAAGTCGCATCCCTCCATTATTGCGGCCTCTCGTGCGCGCCTATCTCTTGGGCTATGTGTCTTCGGTTGCCCCGAGATTGTTCACTTTGATTTCCAAGCAGGCCCTCAGGTGGAAGGCCGGAAAGAAACAACAGGATGGTTTTGTCGAGTCCTTTGTAAACATACTACGCGGTGGTATGGACTGGCACCGCTTTCCCACCTTTTGCGCTGTCCTGGCCGGTGGTAGCACGTTACTCGAGGTATGTTCTGACTTCTTGTACAAGTTACAGTATTGTTACTCACTCCAGGCCTTAGGTTTTCTTCAAAACTATACTCGATCGTTTAGCCGCCACATTGTCCCATGTCGCACGAAAACGGCAAGTATCCGATCATCATCCTTCAAGGACATGTTATTGACGCTTGACCATTACAGACTTTCAAGGTCGTTTGCCTCCTTCATTGCGGCATGGCTCGGTATCAAGCTCTTACAGTCAAAGCGGACTCCAGGTTTCACTGAGACCATATCCTCACCCACAGTCATAAGTGTTGAAACACCTTTACCCACATCAGATGCCGTTCTCGACCAAAGACAAGAAGTCTCTCCGAAGCAACCCCCAAGGACAGTACACTACGCCGGCCGAACCTTGGACCTCACCCTTTTCGCCGTCACTCGCGCCCTTGACGTGATTTTTGGGGAGCTCTGGTCCCACTACAAAGCCCGTCGTCATGGCTCCCCCTCCACCACCGCCAGTAGTAGACTCGTCGAACCCCTCATATCCCGCCTTACCGACCCGGCCATCTTCGCCCTTTCCAGCGCTCTTATCATGTGGACCTGGTTCTACCACCCCTCGCGCCTCCCACGGGCCTACAACAAGTGGATCACCTCCGCCGCTGCCGTCGACAGCCGCCTGATCGAGGCTCTCCGCCGGTGTCGGGCCGGATCCCTCGTGTACGGCAAGGACACGGGCCAGGCCCCGCTGCTGGGCAGCATGTGCAAGGACTACGACTGGCCTGAGGCCTGGGGTGACCCGGCCAAGGCCGTGCCCTTTCCCTGCGAAATCGTCCACATGGGCTGCGGCCCGAGCTGCGAGCGGCACGCCCTGTCGAGGTTCGCCCTCTCGTTCAAGTGGGCCTTTACCATGTACCTGCCGCTCAACTTGCTGCTCGTGCTACGCAAGCCGAACTGGAAGGCGTTGAAGAGGGCGCTGGTCTCGGCGTGTGGGTCGTCGGCTTTTCTGGGCGTCTTCATCACTCTGTTCTATTACGGCGTGTGTCTAGCACGCACGAGACTGGGGCCGTACATTGTGGGAAGAGACGTAAAGGGTTGTCAGAAGATGGACGGCGGGCTTTGTGTTGGCACTGGGTGTGCTCTGTGCGGATGGAGCATCTTGCTGGAGAACGCGGGGAGGAGGAAGGATATGGCGCTGTTTGTCGCACCAAGAGCACTGGCTACGTTGTTCCCGAGGAGATACGACTTGCGGAAGCAGTGGAGGGAGGCGGCCGTGTTCGCTGCCAGTACAGCGGTTGTCTTTACGTGTGCGTTGGAAAATCCAAAGAGGGTGAGGGGTGTTCTTGGAGGGGTTTTGGCGGGTGTTTTGAAGCCGTGAGGCAGAAAAGTTACAGTGGCAATGCCTTCTTCGAACATCGACAAGGGGAACTGGGAAGACGCTCGACAGTGATGAATCTACATACCGCATACTGCGATGATGACCCAGCCGATCATATCGAGAGCGTAGTCGGGATACTCAGTCTTTGGGTGCCCGGTAATGTCTTTGCTGCCGACTTTTGCAAGGCCTTTCAACAAGATCGGATGAGCACTCCAAGATTGTGAAGCTCCTGGTCACGATACCTGGATTTAAAGATATGTATCAATGAATGGTTTTGAACATGCTCTACTACGTTCACATATGCTCGACTGTGCTACATCGACGGCGAAGTCCACGAATCGCCCAAACCACTTTCCCAAGGTCCCGTTCAACACCACGCATGGTTCTTTTCGTGGCATCCTACTGCAGAAACTTTGCAATTACCAAATTACTGAACTGGATCGGAGTCGACATAATGTATAGTGTACATGTATGTATCTGCCATCGTCTTCAAGCGCGTAACTCCATGGAGATTGTCGGTGATAATGAGGGAGCAGACCCTATCTCAGTACATTCCCCTCTTTCTTCTTCTCCTCATCCATCATACACTCTGCTTAAGACCAAAGTTATTGCCACCGCGATGCAAGAAAGCTTTTGAAGTCTCTGGTCTACTCAACCTCTGCACTCCTTTACTCGACCAAACTCGAAAGAGCGAGTACAGAACAGCATACTGTCTCAAACAGCTCGCTCTCCTCCGTTTATGGTTACTTGCTAAAAGAAGCATCAAGTAAGAAAAATAGACAAAGTCGTTTCCGCACGGTGTGATATGACCACGTATTCAACACACTCTCTCTTTCTACAGAACATACCAAGCAAAATCAGTCACACGAGATCATCAGGCTTTCTGAAGCCTCGCAAGCCTTGAATTTTTCGAACTGTTTCTCTCCTACAACACTTCCAATAATAGAGGTTTCATCACCACTCACAGACCAGTCGACACTCCCAATAACCAAACTACGACCAGATCACACAACAACCAACAACCCAAATCAGCAAACATCACAAGCCAACATCCAAGTCCTCACCGACAAAAATGCTACGTAACAGCAGGCTCTCCCCTGATTACCCCCCTCATCCTCCTCTCCGCCCTTTGCCTCTTTATCACTTTCGGCCCTTACCCTCCTCTTTCCGCCAAAGCCACTTCTTCTCTTCGGGCCAAACCTACTACTATAAAATTCCGCCCTCCTCCTCCTCCTCCTCCTCCTCCTCAACCCTCCCCCTCTAGTTTCGTCACTGTTTCTATTCAGGCCGGTGGGGCATCGACTTTGTAGTCTCGGCCCCACCCGTCGTCATCTGCATCGACCGCTACGAACTCGACGCTTACTGTGACCGCTGTCTTATCACGGTTTATGAGAAGGTGGAAGAAGATAATGGGATGGGGTGTAGAAGAAAGTGAAAGGTTCAAGAGATTGGTGGTGGTGGCAAGGTGGTGAGGTAAGGCGCCTGGTTGTTCTGGTGCCCCTGGAATAGAATTAGGATGAAAGGGAAGAATTGGTTAGTTAAAAGGAGATGCTAGATTCTACAGATATGATTGCGGTCGCAGAAAGGAGGGCGGAAGATGTGGGGAACACTTTGGATACTTGTGTACCTATAGGCAACGAGGGCTTTTGGGTTTGGTTTTTGGAACAAATCGAGACGATACCTCACCTTTTAGGTAACTGGCGAGTTGACGTTTGACGGCATTGGGAATGTAAGTACTCTGTGTGAGAAATTGAAAAGTGTCTTGCCAGCTATCTTCAAACTCAAGGCCTTGTCATTTCAACCAGACAAATGCGATGGGACACTCATGTCGTGACGGCGTACACTCATGTTCCTGTTGTTTTCATTACAATATTCCATGCCATTAAAAGCGTGCTCAGTTACCCCCTTTCTGACCCATTCATTACGCCCGTAAGCCGTTGCAGTAAACATTCTCAGCCATCTTCTCCCTCTGTTCCTTCAGATAGAGAACTACGACCTCCACCATGAGCAGACCCCAAGCACAAAGATACAAACGAGAATATCCGCCTTAACCGTGCTTAATATCTGTCCATACCTCATCGCAATCTCCAAATAGCCCTTCCACGGCTGCGGCAAGAAACCCACAGCCATACCCAACATACCACCACCAAAAGCGCCGCCCACGGGACTCTTTGCCAAACCCTTTTCCAGAAAGAAGCGCGTCGTCAGCAGCAGCGCCTCAGCCGTAGCAAACACGTAGAAAAACCGTCTGGCCGAATCCGTATCGAAGCCCACAGCCACCTGGTCCCCCGCGCCCACGTGGTGGTGCTTGTTGCCAGTAAGGATGTTCTTGCTGTCCCTGTCGACCTTGCTGCCGCTGAACGAAGTCCACAGCGCAATGTAGAGACCGAGACCGAGCGCCACGGCCGTGTGCAGCAGGCGCCACAGGGAGGAGTACCGGTCGGGAACGGCCATGGCGGGCGGAACTCCTGGCTGGCCCATGCCCATTCCGGGAGGCATCATGCCGCCCATACCGGGCATGCCGGGGAACCCTCCTCCCGGAAAAGGTGGCATACCACCAGCACCGGAACCGGGAGCTCCACCTCCGCCAAGCATGTCGAGCATCATTTGCATCATCGGGTCCTCAGCGCCCGGACCACCCTGACCGCCCGGCCCTGCTCCCAGTAGGCTGGCAAAGGGGTCGCCGCCGGCGGCACCTGGAACCATGGGGGATTCGCGGCCGAGCATCATCTGGCGCAGGCTCTCTTCGGAGAGGTCGTTCGGGTCGAAGGGGGAAGGACCTTGTGTAGGCTGTGGCAGCTTGGGAATTCTTGGGGTGGTGTTTGGTTGGTAGAAGTGTTCAGAGGTGGAGATGTCGACCTCTTCGGGGTCGGCGTGAACTCGGGGTGCGGAGCTGGAGGTCGGGACTGGCAATGTCTTGTCATCGTTGCTGCTGCTGCTGCTGGCTGGCTGCGTAGGAGGAGGGTCTGAAGAGAAGACCAATGTCAGCTTTGGTTTAGTGCCATTTACATGATATTGTACTATGCTAGGACACGCGATGGATGGACGGAAAACACTGACCTCTTTCAACACCGCCTCCCAACCCAGTGATCTTGTTTAGACGATTTCCGGCATTGGCCCTGATCTTAGCCTCGCGTCGCTCCTTTCGAATGCGAGCCTGCTCGAGGGCGCGCGCCTCTGCCTCGTCTGCGGGGGAAATTCCCTCTGTCATGGTCTTTGTTGTCCGAGATACTCGTTGATTTGGGTGGGTGTCGTTAGGTACAAGATCGATCCGTCACTCTGTTGTTCCAATGTATGTATTTGTTTCGATATTCGTTTTGCGCGCCCGCGCAGAGGGATTGATCGGTTGAGGGATGGATGATGATTTATTTGTAAAAAAAAAAAGAGAAGAAATGGACAGATTGAAGTAGAAGCGACAAAGGTGATTGTGACGTCGTGCCTTCTTCTTCAGTGGACGAACGTGGCTCTTCCGGTTCCCTCTTGCTCCCTGTTGGTCGCTGTTGTTCAGCTACGTACAGTACATAGGTAAGGTCCGGGATGCCCGCCATCGGACTACTGAGCTGTCGGTCTGCCCCGTCCCCAAAAATCCTTATCTATGTCCCGCCTTATCGGAAGGTCCACACGTACTGAGGAGCTAGGTACCTACCCCTGCATTCACTGTTGTTGAGTGTTGACCCCCCCCGCGAACCCCTTTTTCCTTGTCACATCGGCGTCGTTCGGATGCAATGCAGGTGTGCAAGTACGTGGTGGTAGAGCATTGTTTCTCAAGGTGAAGCTCTGATACCCATCTTGGCGGCTATATATAATATATTCCTTTCAAACTATAGTACCACTGAGATCATCTTTGTTACTCATATGTCGACACTCTTCCATCCATCTACCTCTTTTGAGCAAGACCCTTTGTTTACTAATGAATTGACATCGGTTATGACATCTCGACCGTACCGCTCAAGTGACCACAATCACAAATCCCTTATGTTCCCCAACTTGAAAGCCCACATCAGGCTACCAAGTGAGCGGACTCATGCGGTCGTTCTTCAAATGGCTGTTCTGTCTTCCTACCCCTCGACCTCCTGAAACTCAACAGCTCCACGATGACGAGGACCATGAGAATGAAACCAAGAATCATGAAGGGAATAAGGTTGTAGCGCCATCCGCGCATGGTTCTCAATTTCTTCTTCAGTATGTCGTGATCGTCGCTGTGGACAAGTGATAGACTGTTGACCAGCGTATACCAGTTCTCCGGGGTCCAAGAGTCCCGTGGGTACGGCTTCGGAGCACTGCCTTCTGCGTAGGCGAGGTCGATACCCTGATCCGAATGCTTGTTGGTCAGGACATAGGTATAGATCAGAGCCGTGAGAGTAAGAAGCCAGCTGAGAATCGTGATAAGGGCCCAGAGATAGTAGAATGGCGATGTTTTCCCGTACTGCCACAAGGTTAGTACCATAGACGCACACTGCACAATGATTCTACGAGAATGAACACATACCTTTGCCCTGGACCTATGCTCCAACCACAAAGCTAGGAGGCCACCGAACCCTACAAGGACGACGCCCGTACCTCCTGCTGCATTTGTCGTGTGGCCGTGGTCCGTCAAAAGATGTGCAGGTTCTCCGGGAAGGTCGAAGACCGAACCAAGTCGTCGGACCTCGAATGGTTGGCCGCCGCGTCCATGAAGAAATGCCACCATTGACGAGACAAGGGATAATGAGATGGCTGCGTCAACGTAAAGCAAAAACAAAGCCACATAGATGGCTTTCATGAGCCTGCTTGAAGCCATTGTGAACGAATCCCACTAGGGCTGAGGGAATAGAAGAGCTTAACAGTGTGAAGAAGGACAAGAACAGTTGGGGTCTTGATATGGCAAAGTGCAATGTGGTTGGGGCCTGTCCAAGTTACCCCAGATATTGACAACAGCGCCAGCCGTCTTATATGAGAGCGGACCGACTGCGGTCGTGCCGGTGTGTCTTTTCTCTCGTTGGGCGAAAGGCCTTCTCTCAGCCGTCTTTGGGGACGCGGATTGGGTCCCATTTCCAAATGTGGTGGTTGTCAGCTTGTCCACACGTAAGCACACAAAACTGACACTGCCTCTTCATGATGTGCAGTGAGATTGGCTCGACCGGGTACGTACTTCTCTTCTTTGTTCCAAAGGAGGGATATCACTGCGTATGCCCAGCCAACGCCACGAGAACCCTTCCATATGAGAGATGCCTAGTCTGCAGCATGGAACTGCCACGCGCTGATCCGTGGAAGCAAAGCATCCAGCACGAGGCTCGGCTCGCTTCGCAAGGTTGTAACCCGTTTTGTGGCTATACACAACAGAGCTTGCCTTGTCAGATATGGGATATTGTGACGTCCTGTACCGACGAATACTATTCTTTGTTGGGAGTTATTCGAGGCCGGTCGCAACCTTGAGAGTAAAAAGAGTCCAGTCCCCACTGGAGGATAGAAATTGACCGTGTCTCACGGCATATGGCGTTGAAGCCAACTGCATCATAGGCGGACAGGAAGAGACCATACTTCTCAGCCCGGTGGAATAGTAGCGCCACGCTTTGAAGGTAAGAGCCAAAATAGGAAACTTGCCTCTCGGCCATCGTCATTAGGCATATAAGCAGAGAAATGCTGAACGATACAGCAACAGAACCACAGTTCATGGATTGGCAAGCTAACCGGCAACTCAACAGGAGTTTATCCTGTTTTCTTCTTCTTCTTGAACCTGGGACAACGAAGGACAAAGAAATGATGCATTTGCAACTTCTGAACAGAACGGGATAGTCTCATCGAGAAAAAAAAAAGAACATAAAAAGCCCCCAAATATCGCGGTGCCGACAAGGGCTGTTTGGAGGAAGCATTTAACACAACCCCGAGATTCTCTCGTCAACTCCTAACCCTCACCAGCCACCCCGACAGCTGGGTACTTGCTGCTACAAGAATATTGCCCAAAGGCTATGCACTGATCAAATCGTAGTGGGGTGGTCGACGTAGTGCCGCCCCACTGCCTATCGATAAACGAGTTATCGTAGGAATCGTCGCCAGGGCAGCTTCCATTTGGTAGGTAGGTCGGGTAGCTTTAGTGTACGGGACGAACTCCAGAAGCTTGTGTCAACACATCCTCCCGTCCCGTCCCTCCCCATCGTTCGTCTGAAAAATAACCTTCACACGAAAGTACACATATCATTCACACACACATAAACACACACAATGCTCTCTAGGATAACACAACGTATGGCGCTAAAGAGGGCGCTGGCGAGGCCTTCCCCTTGCGCCAAGGGCCGCGCTCAACCCCAGAGGAGATCTCTCACATCGGCACCCAGGCCTGGCGATGGTCCGTTGATGGAGAGGCGAGCTGATCGTGAACTTCCTGGTATGTTCTCCCCGTGTCTCTTCTTCTTCTTCTTCTCTTCTCTGTGTTCTGTATTTCCTGCTGTTTCCGCACCCCAATTGAGTTCCTTAGTACCATGGAAGTTACTGACCCCTCTTCCCTTTGCAACCACAAAAACAGATGTCCAAACCTCCCGCTTCCGCTGGTCCCGCACCTTCCCCATCTTCTTGGGCATCGTAGCCGCCACCTCGATCGCAATCTTCAACTACCAGAAACTCTCTTCCCCCGTGGTCGAGTCAACCCTCTATGCGCTGCGCACGAACCAGCGCGCGCGCGAGTACCTGGGTGACGAGATCTACTTCAAGGCGCAGATTCCGTGGATCTCGGGCGAGATGAACCAGCTGCACGGCCGCATCGACATCAAGTTCAATGTCAAGGGCACCAAGCGCACGGGCGTGATGCGCTTCGCCAGCTTCCGGCCCACGCCCCGAGGCATGTTCGAGACGACCGAGTGGAGTCTGGAGACGGAGGACGGCAAGGTCATTGACCTGCTGGAGGAGGGCGATCCGTTCAGAGCTATCAACGGCCGTGCGATGGAACCTGAGCTGGATGATGATGCAGAGGATGCGAAGGTCAGGGGTTTCAGGCAGATGCCCAAGTAATTGTTTTGGGGTGCTCTTAAGGAGGGAATAGTTTTGAAAAAAGGGAGGATATATATGGGAACCGGGGAAGGTGGTGGTCCCCCTCTCCCCCTCTCAAACAGGATGAGCTGAAGGACAGGATCGTGGTCTGGCTCTCTGATTGAATACCCGAAGGCTGTCAAGGAGGAATATGTGTAAGATATAGGGAGAGAACATACGAACCTATCACGGGCAAGGGTTGTATGTTCAAGTTGTTATACATTTTCGGTAGCTGTACATTTTAACACCCCACGATGCGTGTGTATCATACAAGAGAGAACTAAAAAAAATGAGAAACCGGGAAGGCTTTACCATACATTCCCTTCCATAAACCTAGTACAAACACATACTACAGACCAGAGACAGCCCCCCTCTCTTAAGCCGAAGCTTCTACCGCAGCATTTCCATCCGCCTTCTCTGTCAGCCCATTCTTGATGAGCGAATCTATCAGGCCCTGTCTCCTCGCCTCCTTGAGCTCCAAGTGCAACTTCCTCGCCGCCTGCAACTTCTCCTCCGCATCAGGGAACCGCTCGTTGAGGAGCTGCTTGGTGGCCTCGACAAACTCCTCCGGGGGAGGAGCCTTCTTGACAGCATCCTGAACCTTGACAACCGCACCCTTGTGACCAGCGACCGCGCCCTTGACCACCACGATGCCGAGCTCGTTGTCCACCATCAGAATGGGCAGGTTCTGGACCGTGTGCTGCTGCGCGCCCATGCGACCGGGCATCTTCTTGCCGGGCAACACACGCGAACCGGAGCCCTGCGAACCACCGACGGAACCAATGGTACGGTGGTTCAGCGAGTTACCGTGCGACGCCTCCTGACCGGCGAAGCCGTGACGCTTCATACCACCGGCAAAACCCATACCGCGCGTGATGCCGCGCACGTCCACCACCTGGCCGACGTGGAACCAGTCCGGAAACAGCTGGACGCCGACCGGCAACAAGCCGTCCTGGTTGCGCACCTTGAACTCGGCGAGCGTCTGCTTGGGCGGGATGCCCTTGGCCTCGTAGTAGCCGAGCTGCGGGGCGCCCACGTTTTCGGCGCGGCGCTCGCCCAGGCCAACCTGGACGGCCCAGTAGCCGTTCTTGGCGCGCGTCTTGTTGGCGACGACTTGGACCCGGTCGAGCTGCAGAACGGTGCAGGGGATGCGGGCGCCGGTGCGGCCCATGAAGACGGTCATGCCCTTCTTGACAGCGAGCACGCCGGTGCGCAGGGGTGTAGTCTTCTCGCGGCGCTTGAGGGCAGCGGCCGGGCCCGAGGTGGGCGCCGGAAGACCCTGCGTCACTTGGTTGAATCGTGTGGGCCTGCTGCGCTTCGGGAGCGTGCTCCAGCCGTACTTGACGCCGCGCTTTGTGATCTGAGGGAGGAGGGAGGGAAAGACAGTCGATGGCGAGGAGGCGGAGAAGGTGGGTGTGGTCCGGCCGGCGAGGAGGAGGGAGCTGGCGGCGGCGGTGGTTGTGGTGTGGGTGGCTGACCTCTCGACGAGGGAGAGCTGCCTCCAGCAGCGCGCGGGCAGCCGGGGCGCCATCGTGTATGTGTATAAGTCTGAGGGGAGGGTTGGGTGGTGTTGTGTTGCTTTTGGTGGGGTTGGTCGCAGTCAATTGGACCTGACGGTGTTCGTTGTATCGATGTCGGGGCCCCGGAGCGTCGAGTGGGGGGAATGGAAAGGACACCGGCTGTCTTCGAGACGCGAACCGGAGGGGGCGGAGTTGGGAGGTCGTTTCGGCGCGCGGCCGTTGAGGTGGTTTTGGGGCGGGTGCGGGAGTGGTGGTCGCCGGCTCGAAGCACGGAGCAGCAGAAATTTGATAGCCACTCAGAAATTCAGTAACGGGATGCTCCCCCCCCGATAACGTCGATCGGTTCGGCATCCGGGGATTCACAATTGACAGGGGAGGGGCGGCTATTCACAGGCGGGTACTATGTATTTGGCGGATTGTGGTGTACAGAGTGTGACATCTCTACAAGAAGGGTTAGGGTTAATTGCTTCTTTCTATTCACTTAGGTAGTTTTACTTCCGCTGGAGTGCGGGCGCATTTTACCGCATTGGATCCCCCAAACTCAACCGCTAAAACATCTTCACTCGAACCACCACCACACAGCCCCAGAGAAGAAATCGCGTTTTTGCATCTTGGTTTCCCTTCTTGCACGAAGTGTCTTTTTCATTGTCGCCGTTTTGAGATACCCAATATTCCCATCTTTCATTTCTTCCAAAGGCATCAGCAACCATGGTCTTCTATTTCACTTCGACCGTCGTCAGTCCCCCGGCTTTCATTTATGTGGGGAAAGACAAGTTTGAGAGTACGTGAAGATGATCATCAGCCACAATTGGTGGTATTCTGCATCTCCTTGTGGAATATGCATATATCTTGACACACTCATGGACATTGCATATTTGACTTGGATATAGATGTCAGCTCGTCACTCATCTAACATGCTATTTTATAGACGAGGAGTTGATCCAACACGGCTGGGAGGAGGATGTATGGTAAGTTTCACCCCGGCCAAGCCTAGTTCGGCATTTTCTAACTATTCTTCGTAGGGTATGACTCCCCATGAGGTTCTCGTCATATTATGCTCTGTTTCTCATTACTAGGCCCTACTTAGTTCCATGTCGACAAACTTTCCAGTGCTCATATCTACCTCCGTCTCCCAGAGGGTTGGACATGGGAGAACATTCCCGAGGAGCTCCTGACCGACCTTGGTCAGTTGACCAAGGCCAACTCCATCGAGGGTAAGTTGCTGCTTTTGAATTCTACTGTCAGGAAGTCATGGGGGAATTCGTGAGGACTAACTCTGTGCTTTTGTAAAGGTAACAAGAAGGACAACATCACAATCATCTATACCCCATGGGCCAATCTCAAGAAGGACGGCAGCATGGCGGTCGGCCAGGTCAGCTTCAAGGATCAGAAGAAGGTGAAGCGCATTTTGATCGCGCAGCGCGAAAATGCTATCGTCAACCGTCTGAACAAGACCAAGGTTGAGAAGCACCCGGACCTGCGAGAGGAGAAGGAGCAGCATCTCAAAGAGCTGCGCAAGAAGGATCAGGCGGCGGTGCTGGCGCGGAAGAAGGAGGAGGATCGCCTGAAGAAGGAGCGGGCCGAGAAGAAGTGGCAGAAGGATCATGCCTACGATGAGCTCTTTGCTGAGGAGAACATGATGAACTCGAGCAATCAGGATCGGGATGAGACCTGGGAGGATGATTTCATGTAAATTTGCTTGAGAACAAAAGAAACAAACCTACTGAAGTTTTCCAAGCTACATAAGACCTGAAAATCCTTTGATGCCCGAAAGCCATCGTCAGAACCTTCCCAACCTTGATTCCTATCTGGTATGCTGCCGCCTTTAAAGCAGCAGACTAAGAACTAAACCCGGTTTGACCCATCACTAGAGGTAGCTCCTTTATCCACTCTCGAACCTCTTTCTACCCGTCACTCATTCCTCACTCCCCTCAAAAGGTCCTCTCTACTACCCCTGACGGTTATATCCCACACCTCTTGCATCCGCCGTTCCCTTAACCTTATGATCCGTCGGCCTAGCCGCCGCCTCGTAGACGATATTCTTCGGCGCTTGTCCCAACGTCATCCACTCCCCCTTGAAACCAATATAACTGATTCTCGTTTCATCCTCCTCTCCTTGCGAAAAATTATCCGGGAAAAACAAGCACAGTCTTTGCACGGCGTTGAACTTGGCTCGCTTGACGGGCAATTCCTGGATTTCCGAAGTCTGGGAGAGCTCGAATTCTTGTGTGGGGGTAGAGTCCTCAGCTTGACCGAAATCGTGGATGTCGGCGTTGGCGAGGAGGCGGAGGGTGCGCGGGGCCGAGGGGGAGGGCGAGGTGCGCAGGAGGACCGAGTGCAGTTTGATTTGGGCTGTGAAACTATTCGGGAAGGGTCGGTGTGTTAGTGATTGGGTGTGTATGATGGGGTCATTGTATGATGTGTATGTTACGGGAGAGGAGTGACATTGAAATTTCGTGATGATGTGAATGACTTGAGTGATCAAGTGTGATAAAGTAGTAGTGTGACATACGGAACGTTGATAATCAGCTGCTCATCAGCATCGCTCACCACCTCGGGCTCCGTCGCCAATCGTTCGGCCCACGTCTTCTTGATAATGGCCTGGCCGGAGCCGTGCACCTGCTCGTTCAGCGTGGTGATCTCGTCAAAGTTGATGTGCTGGTACAGCGAGAACTGCACGGCGGGGGTGATGTCGTCAGAGTGGTCGTGCTCTGCCCCGCCCTCATGATGGTGGTGGTGGTCGTCGTGCTCGTCGTGGCAGTGGTGCGACATTGTCCTGAGTTGAGGTGTTGGAATATAAGATTTCTGTGCCTCGTGTTGTCAAGGTTTTGATGATTGATATTGACGACGGGGTGGTTGTTGAAGTTTGGTGAAAGTGAGGGGCCAAGACAGAATGCTTCCGTCGTAAACCTGCGTGATTTGAGTTGACCGTTAGTTCTTCCAGTGGGTGATTGCAACCAACTACATTTCAACGACGACCGTCAACAAAAATGCCTTTCGGAGATCGGAAAGCTAAATGGAAGATGTAGAATAGCATGCAAACAACTTTGACGAAAGTCGTTTACAAGAATTGGCCTATACATTGAACGCCGAATCTTCGAGTGTTTTCCGCACTTTCTCATCCAAACATCCATCGATCAGCAAGCAAACGAACTACCTCCACCATCGGTCACACATATCTATTTGTCACACAACATCACGTCAGGATCAAGCACGTAAAACACGAGGTTGCCATACGGTCATATTCATCTATCTGAATCCCATCCGCTTCTTCACCTTTTGCTTCTTCTTCACATGAGAGGGCCTACCTCCATGCGGTCCTGCAACAATTTGTGACATGGGCTGCGATGCAAAAAACTGCGATGACTCCGGCTGAGTGTTCTGCGTGAAAGCAAAACCTCTCGGCTGGCTCGACTGAATGGCAAAGGGCAGTGGTTGACTTTCTGCCTTGACAGCTTCAACTCCGCGAATCCTCGCCAGCAACTTCTCTCTCTTCCTGCGCTTTGCCTCGAGCTTGCGCCTTCTCCTAAGACCAGCATCATCTTCCTCGTCATCTTGACCTGGCTTCCATGTGATGACATTGGGGTCTTCACCAAGCTCCCAGTGAGAGGTGACTCGGGTTCTACCGCCACTTCTCTTCGAAACGGGGTTCATGGCCACGTACTGGCGTAGCCTCACGCCCACTACATCTTCACCGTCTGGTTGATCTTGACTCTGGTTCGTATCATAGCCTTGAGACTGTGATTGCGACTGTGAGTGCTGTACGAACTGGGAGTGAACTTGTGAGGAGAACAAGGGAGGAGAGCTGCCAAAAGGCATGGAACTGGCAAATGGCTGGCTCTGACTCAATCTGCCATCCCAAGTCTCCGCTGCAGCCCATTCTTCAGGTACTGCCGCTACTCCGGCCTCCGAAAGCAGAGTCTCGGCCGCGAGAAGCTGCAGCTTGGGAATGAGAGTTTCTCGGGACGCCTTTCGATGGTTCAAGGGAAGATGAGAGAACATCGCCATCAACTTCTCAAAGGCGCGGTCTATCTCGTCACCCAAGACGTGACGAGCATTGGTGGGAACCAGTCTCCCAGGAACGTTTTCGAGCAACAAGTGCTGATGGGATGACCAACGTGAGGCGAGTCCGACGACGTCTTGAACACCTCTTGTTTGTTTTACTAGATTAAGTCTTTGACGCAAAGCGTTAGCAACCTGTCCCGACGGAAAAGGAGGAATGACAGGTGTGTGTGGTGAGTCCTAGATCAGAAATAGAACAATGTATAGGTGTATTTTGGTAATCATTGTTGATCATAAACAGCCTCTCTTTCGAGAAATCATCATATTGGACGGATACTGTGCAAAGTATAAATTACGTCAACTTACAGAGAGTGTCTAGGCATATAGCCATCGTGTGTCTCACGACTAAGGACGTCGGCGATGCGAGTAATGTCGACTTCATTTTGCGATGACTGTGCCTCGTTCGACGTTGAGGGAACCACTAGCGTGTTGGCCAATGCTTGCCCGTAGACCACAAGACTCTGAGTATCTGGTTCCCTTTTCAGACTTCCAGATGAATCTCGGCCAAGTTCCGGGCTCTGAGACTCGCCGACCAAGGAATGGTCGTCAAACTCGTCTGGTAAGGCAAATGCATTGCGCAGTTGCTCTCGCAATATTGGTTGCTTCGATGCAGAGCCAGAACGGGCTACGCATTCATCAGGAGGTCGCACCCGTACACCAGGCTCGTCAGACCACATGCAAAGCGAGCAGCTCAGGTCCAGATCGTGTCCCAGCGTAACCAGCTGGAAGAACCTGGTTTGCCTCTTCGCGAGAGCACGAGTGAGAGGTGCCGTAAGCTTTGCTTGGCCAACTCGTCGCTCGACCGGAAGCATAGCGACGCTGATGGACTTGGATGAAGCTCTAAGGCGAACTGACTCCCGATGGTAGCGAAGAGGCTTCCCTGAGCTGGGGCTGATGAACCAAAAGACAGTAACTTCGCCATTTCGACTGGAACGGATCGACATGAAGCAGGCCAAGGCACCATCGATGAATGTTCCAGGAGACACCTCGAGCCTCAGTGACGGATCTTGGACGTCTCTTCGGTGGGGTGAAACGACAAGTGGCTCAAGCCGCATTCCAGAACCATCGTCTTTAACAGAAAGCCAGGAAATGGTTGTGTTCGTGAGAAGGAAGGCCTGTGATGGATCCAAGTGCGAAGGGGCGAGGTCCAAAAGACGTTCTCCCTTCTTTGCTGCTAGCAAATGAGGCTGGACCTCGAATTTGCAAGTTTCCGTGTCGAAAAGGCAGAGATTAGTGCTGTTTCCGAGGAGAAGCAAGCTAGCCCGAGACAGACGCTGCCTTGGTTTGGCGCGCGTAGAATTTCTTGGCCGACTTCCTGAACGGCTTCCATCATCGGACCTGTCCCTTTTCAGAGACAGCCACATGATTCTATGTGGTTCCTGATCATCTGCTGTCCGGCCAGGGAACTTTGGGATGGACCCTAGGCTGATGTTGCCGCACATTCTCAGTACCGGCTTCATCACCTTGGGCCGTCCACCTCGACGGCCAACAATGTCCCATATGCTCCAATACCCAGCTTGATCAATGATGGCAAGCTGAGGGACTTGATCATCAGAAAGCGGATTGAAGGAGACATCCGAATGAGAACCGCCCCCGGATCGATTGGATGTGATGGTGAACAAGGGGTTGGCAACAAGTTGCGTCAGGGTTGAGGAAGATGGTTGAGTGGAGGATGAGCATTGCATCGGCAGCTTCCTGAGTTCGGGCTCGCAGACCGTAGTTGAAGTCGGTTTCTGCACAATGAGCCAGCGAATCTGTTCGAACTTTCTGCTGTCATTGACAAACTTGATCAATGAGATCGGAACGCTGTCCTGACACCAGTCTCCTTCGAGATGATGGTTCGGGGCATGAAGACGTATCTTAACGTCCTCATCTCTCCAGCTCCACTCTTCACGGGCGAGACTGATCAAGCGAAGAATGTGCCCCGACTCTCCGCTGGCAGTGGCGAGCACCGTGTGTCCCTTGACTCTATCAGGGTCTCTAACATCAGTGATCTCTCCAGTGGCCAGGAGGGAGGCAGTGGTTGGTGTTGCGGGACGGGTGCGCGAGTAAGTGTTGCTGATCTCCTCGATGAGCAGCGTCTCGGTATCAGCATCTCCGAGAAAAGCCTCTGGGAGGGTTTTGAGGAGCCAATTGTTCTGAGACTTGGCAAGTTGGGAAGGACCAAAGCTGCCAAGGTCAGGAAGAGCTGTCTTGGTGGGCGCGGACCACTGCAGAAATGGCGTCACTTGTTGGAATTGAGGAACTAACAGCGGAGTCGGTTAGTCCCAAAATGCCCAAAGTGAGGCGCAGGTGAGGAGCAGCTTACTCTCATCTCTAGCACGATCTTTGCGAAGTTGACCAGTGCCTTGGTTGATTTGAGCGGGGATGTAGGTCAAGCGCCCGACGATACCACCAGCATGAGCGCGAGGGCGACTCAAAGCATGCGTGCGGCCGACAGGGCGGATGGGACCATGTCGGTCAGCCATTCGGAGCTCTCGGAGTGAGGGTAGCTCGCGATGACGAAGTGCTCGGCGGGATCATTTCTCCCCCGATACCGAATGCTCGGTGTTTGCGACTTAGTCAGGCAAACAAAAAGAAAAAAAAAAAAAGATATTAGAGGTAGAAGCTCAAGTGCGCCGGCGCATTGAGTCCTGACCGTGGTGGTTGGTGAGGGATGTTGGAAGCAAAGAAATGCTGTGGAAGAAGGGAAGGAAAGAAGAAGAAAATGCGAAACGTCAAACCAGCATTCTCTTTTTATTTTTTCGGTCTTTTTTTTTTTCAAGAAACGCAGAGAAAATGCACCGGCCGGGTCCACCGCGAACTTTTTGGTGGGGCCGATTCATCATTGAACGGTCTCCGGAAAAGGCGGGTACGTATCTTTGATGAGCTGACAGCCAATCAGAGAGTGACCTTGCTCAGAATCCAATTCCCCAGGAAACCATGCCCGAAATGGAAGGGACGTAAACATGTCAAGAACCTGACCAAAGTCCCCCACCTTCAAGAACAGCTGAGCCATCCCTACAACCACGTTGTCCCGAGTCGCGTCGCAAAGCTTTCGATTGTATCATCTACTGTCGGAATACAGAATCTAGTACAATAGACAGCAACCTTGGCGACTAGCATCAAGAATGTCACGAAAAAGCGTCATGTCGTCCACATTCGAGCCCTCGCTCTCGACGAGCCGACAGCCCCTCGGACCATCGCTCGCCGATACCCTACCCAGCATCAACTTTGGTTTCGATGAGTTGCGCGATCGCATGGCCAAGTTCACGGCCAAGTTTGACGCTTTTATTGAGCAAGGGCGCAAGCGTGTGCTGGAGGAGAGGAACCAGTTTAGGATGAACGTGGCAGAGCTCCAGGGTACGTGTCATACACCTGGTGAGACCAAGAGGGTGCATATTGATACTAATTTCTGCTTCCTGTAACAGAGGACCAGCGTATGAAGAAAAAAGACATTGAAATCCTCCAGCTCAAAACCAACACCTACCAACAGACCATGGCCAAGGAGGCCGCCGAAACACGCGAAATGCAGGCCGCCATCGCTTCGCTCACCGAGCAGCGGGATAAACAAGCCGCGATGCGTGATGCTTTGAAAGAGCAAATTGCCGCCACACAGAGGGAGATTGATGCGCGTCTAGCAGCGCAAAGGGCGCACGCTGCGCAACTGGAGGCGCAGGCGAGGTACAACGTGCCAGAGCTGGATTTTTGGGTCACGAACCTGTGCATGCGGATCGAGGGTGCCGGAGCAGAGGACAGGCTCAAGTTTGTCTATACGCACATTGATGAGAGGAACTGGGAGCGAGAGGCTTGGTTCGAGTTGAGCATGAGTGGGAGGGACTACGACGTGAGGCATTGTAGGCCAAAGCTGGAAAGAGAAAAGGTGGAAAAAGTGCTGGACCGAGTAAACGAGACTAGGGAGCTCGTAGTGCTACTTAAGGGCATGAGAGAGTTGTTTGTTGAGGCCATGAAATCTTGATTTCAGTTCAGCTGGCCTGGATCGAGAGTTTGGATAGTTGCGGTTAGATACCCCGAATATTGGACGTCCTGGCCTGTAGATGCCGGTGGACTTGGATTGAACGATTTCAGGATGTATTGGTCTCCCGCCCTTAGGTTGCTTCTATCATCATGCGAGTGTCGCCTACTTGCGTGGAGGTAGGTATTGTGAGCTAATTCGTGTATGCCTTGTTGCTAGGTCGTTGGTGGTGAGTCCCGTCGCTCGGATGGCGGGCATCGCTTACCTAGTTCCCGTCCCTTGGCACCGATAGGCGTGACTTCATCTTTGTCAAAAGCAGGAACGCAAGGGCGCTCGGTTGAGAAAGGTGCCCCTGTAGAATGCCGCTGTAGCAGCTCGTTCTTTCCTAGTCTTGGGTCTTTTAGGGGTAATTGTTATGTAGTATCACAAAAGCCCGCCAACCAGCTCCTCCCGTCAGCGTCTTCAGGTTCCGACGCGTCAACCACAAGGGAATCACCACAACGCTTCACCTCGCTCACCCGACCTCTGTCCCCTTCCATTCCACTCTCACTTCAACTTCAACTCGACACATCGCATCAGTACTTAACTCACCAAACGTTGCGCCTTATTCTTGAAGTACAATAATCACGGTTTTCTATTCCAAAAAAAAAAGGACATACTATCGTTTACCATGGAGAAGAGCGAAAAACAGGCCGCCGCTCAACAAGCGGTAGACATTCTTCATGAGATTTCCACCATCCTGGTAAGCCAACAGTGTCACCCTCCTTGCGACATCGACTGCTAATCATAAACTAGAACTGTCAGCTCGACCGCAGAACGCTATCCATCTGCATTTCCATGATTGAAAATGGCGTAAAGCCCGAGGCGCTGGCTGTAAGACTGTCTTCATAACCTCACGTAGCCCAGTCCGTGGGGCAACAACTAACACACCATGACAGGAGGTGATCCAAAAGCTTCGCGTGGAATCCCGCGTCATCCAAGCGGACATCGAGGCCGCCGCGGCCACCCCCAGTGCAGCTCGCCGAAAATAGATGATCGGCGGGGAGAGGGTTTTACTCGGTTCTCAGAAGCGTGAACCGTCAAATGAGGAAGACGACCAAGAGCAGCTGGATATCGACTTAACTTCCGACGGCAAAAATCAGCGTTATCAACCCGCGCCGAACGACACCATCTCGCGGTACCATCTAAATCACATTGTTTACACTCTTCGATGGGTGATTATGGCGTTCAAGAAGCTGAAGACAAAGTATCCGCCATTGTGCCTCTCTGACAGCAAGATGGACCAGATTGCGGCGGACTTGATTCGCCGACTACACGTGCTATTGAGAAGGGAGGAGCTCCGCTCCGAAATGAGTCGTGGTCGCAGGGTATCAAGAAACCTCACAGAAGCCGGGAGAAACGGTGGTTTGCCGTTGGGATTGAGAAGGGCCAGGAGGGCCCAAAGCGCACCGGACCGGACAGAGAGGATCAAGTTTTACCAGGAGATGCTGCGATTCGTGAGAGAGCCACCCATGATCTCGACGTCGTTGCAGCCAAGCCCCGCGGAAAGTTGGGACCATGATCGCTTCTTGAAAGACTGGAGCCAGAGGGGAGAAGAGGAGGAAACGGATGATACAAAGGAACTCTGTGAAACATACGGAGGGGAGGTGAACCAAGACTCGCGAGAGGAAGATCAACAGGCACCGGCGGAAACGGAGGTAATAGAAGTCTGCAAACCAGGAGATGGCGAGGAAAACGCCAAAGATGATTCGGAACAGGAACAGGCACCGGTGGTGACAACGGAGGTCATTGAAGTACAATCATCCAGTGGAAGCAACAGCCCCGACGACGGCAACGAACAACTACGCCACCACATGTGATATGAAGGCTAAAAAAAATAATAAAGAAGCCAGTGGGAAGAATAGAGGCCACAAACATGTCCAACACTAGAAGAAACTCACCTCCGAGTTCGATTCGAGCGACGGCGAGGCATACCTCTACGACGACCAATGATTATGCGGGTTGAATGCTTCACACGGTTCACGAACAATCACCATGATGGAACCCAGATCGATGAAATGTATCAGATCAGCCATCTGAAGACGTGGAAAAGATGGATTCAGCGACTGTTTTCAGTTTGTTCTTCGCATAGTCATCGACGATACAAAAGACAGCGACATAAAATCAAGACAGTGTTCTTTTTTCCTATAGTTCTCTCAGTAGCAGTTAGATCTGGCTCCAACTAAACTAGAACATGTCGTCATTGTCCCTTGCAACCTGTGACTGTCCAGTTGATCCTCTTGCAGTTCACATGAAGGGAATTATTTCCTTAGTTTAACCGCCCAACTGCCCAGCTACCTATCTATATCAATTGTCTTCTAGGGAACTAACAGTGCGAAAGTCGTATTGATATCAGGCAAGCAGGCCTCGATCGTAACCAAGCCCTATTGTAATCTCACAACCTTTTTGTTTGTTCTCTGTGAGGTGATCAAGAATACTTCTCCCGAGTTTGTTTTCGTCCTGGCACCCCTATATATGGATCAAGTGAGTAGTTCCCGGCCAAAAGGTCCTAAAGCAGTGCGGACTGAAGAGATGTACACTATCAAGCCAAATGCTATTCACTTCCTAAATAATCTTTTTATTTAATCTTCTTCTTCGCATCTGGCTGCAGAGTCACGAAGGTAGAGGATGATGAGCTCATGAGTTCGAGATCCTTTCCAAATTGGAAGACCTGATACACACACACACACACACATAGATATATATACATATTCGCGTTGATATCAAATTGTCGTCGAAAGCCTTATCTAGGTGGAAAACAGTCGATCTACATAGGGTGGGTGGATCGTCAACTGCAAGGTTGTAGGCACACTACAAGCTCAAGCTCGATGTTGTTCTGTTTTGAAACCCTCGTTTTGATATATTACATAAATCGTTATTTCCATAAAAGCATCATTAGATTTTGGACGCTCTTTTCAAATTGGCGTAAACTGACTTCCATCTATACCAGTTCTTCACGGCGGTAGAAAAAAAAAAAAAAAAAAAAAAAAAAACAGGGAGCCGAAGCTACATGGTGTTAGAGAAAGTAATTGATATCCCTATTCTAGTTGTTTTAGTTTCCCCTACCCATCCAGCCGAACCGAACTCCAGTCTCATGCTCATGCCCACTGAAAGTTGCCTTGGTACAGCGTCTCGAAAAATAAAGACGGTGAAGACCACAAAATATACTGTATAAGGTATATCATAAAAGAGATATTCTCTATCCCTGCTTTTTCCTGCTCTTTCCATGCCTCCCTGCTTTCTGCGTTAAATGCCTTTGTCATCCCTTCATAATCCCTGCCCGTGACGACTTTCCTTTCCGCCTATCCTCTTGATTTTCCATTCCTCATCCAAATTATCATCTATGACCAATCAAGTCCAATTCAAACCCTCCATCCCCAATTTCTTCAATGTCATCGTCGTCATCATCATCATAATTCTCTTCCTCGCTCTCTTCTTCCCCACTCTCATCATCCTCATCGTCCTCATCTATTAGGTCCCTAATAGAGGTGTGCCCATCCTGAGGAACTGGCACTAACCTTCTCGGCGAGCGTCCCAAGAAACCCAGCACGTCTTCTAGCGTCACCATGTCCTCTCCCCACCGACTTTCCTCATCGTCATCGGTGTAATCGTCAGAATTGTAATCTGCGCTCGTTGTCACCCCAGGTCCAGCTGCTTCATTTATTGACCTGCCTCTTGTTCTCCTCCTCGTCGTCCTTGTCGTTGTCATCCCGGGGATGGCGCGATCTGATATCAAGGTGTTATTTGCTGCGCCAGAAGGAGCAGATGCTGAGTAACCGCCGAACCCTACCAAGGCGGCGGCGGAAGCGAGGACGGCGGCGGCTGTGGCAGCAGGAGAGGAAGGAGCGAAGGAGGAGGGGCGAGGGAAGTAGGTAGATGGTGATGGGGTGGTGGGGAGGTTGGAGGTGGACGGATGTGGTTGGTCGGCGGAGGAAGAGGATGGAGATTGTCGGTTTCGGTTGGCGAATAGACCTGCTAGGGCTGAACGCCGTGGTGGTGAGATCGGGTCGGAGTGGAAGATACTTCTGTTTTGTTGTCCGTTTGTGTCGGGATATTGAGGATCCAGTCCTCGAGCAGCCGATAGTCGTCTATCGCCGGCTGTTGCCGCGTTGTCAAGGGCAACTGGCAGCATGCTCACACCCTGCGCTCCGTTGTTGGCATCACTCGACCCAGTGACAGCCCTTGGTTCTTCCTCAGCCTGATCGCCATCCACGCCAGGCATATGGAGCAGCTTATGTTCAACCGTATTATACGAGTGACAGACTGAACACTTCAGTCCCAACCAGTGGTACCTTGTCTGGCTTTTTGCACTGCAGTCGTTGCACGAGATGACGGCCCGGGCATCCTGGTACTCGTCGGGCATGGGCTGGGTGGCGATGGCGATGTCAAGGTTACGAAACTGGATCTCCATGTTGACGCAGCTCTTGTTGCAGACCGGACATCTGTACGATCTTTCCCGGTGCGCGCTGAAACAGTGTTTATGGATGGTATGGCCACATTTCATGATCGCAACCGGTCGCGGAGAGTTAAACAGGTAATCGCCGCAGATGGGACAGTCGCAGTCGGTTGACCGTTCGATACATCGGTGCTCGTCGCGCGTGGAGACGCATGCTGAGCATTTCTGTTCACCAACAAACCGTCAGTTCATATTGGGTCAAAGGGGCCATCCATTTGTTCACACGAGCTTCAAGCAACTCACCTTGCAATGGAAAAAGTCTTTGCCCAAGCCCAACCCAACTCGGCAGAGCCCACAATCGTTGCAGTGATAGATTGGTTTGTTCCGATCGTCATTCCACAATTTGCAAATATTACAATAGTAAGAGGCCGCTGACTGGTTACAACCAACACAAGTCTGCGAGGCCTTTTGGGTTCGACCGCACAACATGCACAGCATGTGACGTGTATCCCGCCGCGGCAAGGTGTGATCTTCCACCTCATCGTGACAGAGCCGGCACGTATACCACCGATCACAGGCGGCGCATTGCAGCTTCACATTGCGCCGGTAGTGTTTGCAACCGAGTCTGAGAACGGGCTGACCGTGCTCGTCCAGATCCTCTGTTTCTTCCTCGGGTTGTATCCCCTGCGCAATCGCGTATGCGAGACTGACGTCGAGTTCTCGCACCCCGTATTCGTCGCGTTTCGGGACGGTTTTGGGGGCATAGGTCGGCTTCAGATCCTCCTCTGTAACGTGGATGTTCAGGGTATCCTCGTCACTGAATCCGCTTTCGCCCGCGAGAGGATTCCAGAACTTCAAGGCCGTTTGCAACGGGCCAAAGGAATCACGATCCCGGTTCGATGATCGATCGCGGCTATGGCTCTGCGCGCTACGAGCGCTCTTGACGCTGTGCACACTACGCACGCTCCGACCGCTGGGCGATTCTGGGCGCATGCCCATAGTACCATCATGCGCATGTGGAGACTGTTGATAGTACTCCTCCGTCATGACTTGATGTATCAGCTGCGCCTTGAGGGCCTGCGAGATGTCGGCCTGATTTTGAATCGCCTGTATCCTCTTCCTCAATGCGCTCTTGCCGTCATCTTCTGGTAACTCTCCGGTCTGGGATCGAGCGTCGGAGTCCACCTGGGAGGGGATACGGGGAAGCGTGAGGAGGCTCTGTTGTGCTGCTTGCGCAGTCCATTCTGGCGCCGGCGCAGAGATTGGTGAAGTTAACGACGGTCGCGCCGGCGGCGTCGATTCGTATGCCGCTGCGGATGTTGGCGGAACTGGAACTTGTCCTGTGTGCCCTGCTTCTGGAGTGGCAGTTGCGACATCGGCGGCTTCCCCTAACCTCGAATGCGAACTTGATGCGACGTTGGTTGGTGTGGTTGTTGTTGTTGTTACAACAGCCACCGGCTGCGCTACGGTTCTGCCAACAACAATCCCATCCAGACTTCGCCTATAGTTCTCGTCTCCGTCCTCGAACACCGATTCGGGCAGCGCAGCCCCATCAGATCTCGTTCTCTGGTGTTGCGAAGTGGAAGACGGCGTGGATATATCGGGCTCTTCAGCGGCAAACCCGGAGGAAAATCGTCGAACTTGTCGTTGTGCTCCTCGAAGCAAATCAGAGACTAAGGTGGCCATAGCAGGTCATGCGGTTGTCGCAGACCTTGTTTCCAAGTTGCTTCCTTGGGGTCGGCTTCGTCGGACGTAAACGTATAGCGGCAGCGGGACTGACTGGGATCGTCGGACAATGTGATGTCGAGAGAAGGAGCAAGGGCGAGCGCGGTGGCGATTACGGAGTAGGCGGAAAGGAAAGAAAGCAAAAAAAAAAAAAAAAAAGAAGGCAAAACACCAGGAAGGTATGTGTGCTGAAGAGCTAGAATAAGCCAGTATATACGGAAGACTAAATTATGCTAACAAGCGCAATAATGTCAATTAACAAGAGTATGTAAAGGTGTTGTGTGTATCCATGGGGTGGGTATCATCCATCAAAGTTCATGTTTGGGGGAGGAAGACGATGTTGGACGAGGGACGCGGGAGTGAAGAACGAAATGTCGGTCGAGCTGTCGCAGCAGACGGAATGACAAATGACACGATGGCTCGATGGGTGGGTGCAGTGAGACCGAGACTGGTGTGGTCAGTCAGTCGTCGTGCTCCTGCTTGTCTTTTTTCCCTCCGGATTTCGGGCAGATCATGTCGTCAATTCGCCCGCTATTGTCCTCCGTCCGGTGGAGAATCGACACGATGGCTCTTGACTTTACACTACATACTTGAGGTTTCCACTCAGCATCTCGCCATCGTTGTCGCCATGCCAAGGGCATGTTCCCCGCCAATGATCGCAGTGCAACAGCTTGTGACACGGCAGCAGCTTTCCCCTGTCTGGCTGCTAGGTACCTAGGTAAGGAACGCGTGCTGTTTTGCGCCTTCACGTGTCCGCCTGTACCTTGAGGTACGCTACGCCAATGAAGCCCCAGGCCCTGGTGAGATGTCTGTCTCCCGCATCTGCAACAACACGCGACTTTACAGTTTCTTACTGCCACCCGACAGCAACAACAGTTCAATGCAATCCGCCGACCTCAGCCGTGTACACCTGTGCAGTGTGAGAGAGACGAGCGTTGACTTGTTGCGTTGCCCACGTGGCTGATCACTTTGGCAGACATCAAGATGATCCGTCCGTTCCCTCGGAAGGCCGGCCGTCGAGGACTGGGGCCTGGCTGGCAAGCTGGTGGGGTGATTAGCAGACCGACCGCATCATAACGGCCCGGACTTCCCGGAGTGGACGAGTACTGTAGTGTAAAGACCCGGACACGGTCACTGTCGGGCAACTTGTCCGTCTCCGTGATCAGTAGGTAATTCTTTGGTAGGGTATATGCCCTGCTGAAAGAGAACTATACGGACACCGTTTGACCCATACTCATATCAGGGTCACGACCACGTCAGAACGAAGCATGCTGGCAGCAGGTTGAAAAGAGAAGAAAGGAATCATCTCTAGTCATGTGGACATTTGTTGTCGTTGGTGGAAGAAGAACGGCAAGTGTCAGAATCACGACCACAACTGTGCAGCTCCCAAACAACCCAGCACGGCCCCAGAATCGGTCACAGAAGCGACGGGCCTGAGCTGCAGCTGCCAATGCGGGGCAACCTGTGGGGTTACGACGGCAACGGCTCTGATCTGGATGATGTTGTTGCACAAGCAACTGGAGTGCAGACTGCAGACTGCAGACTGCAGATGAAAGGAGCAACTTCCAGCTCGGCACATGTTGTTAGTGCGGTCGTGTTATGGTAACCGATGGTGACAAGGGTCAGAGGAAGCGACCTTGGCTGGCGACCAACTGATTCACAAGGACCCTTGTCTCATTTTGGCGCCTTACTAACATGTATCTCCAGCCCAAAGGTACCTACCTAGCCATCGCCAAGTAGCCGTGAGTGTGTAGTATGTATACAGTGGAGTGCTCGAAAAGGAAACTCCCGTCCTGGGCATGTTCAGTTCTTGGTGTGTTGCTTCAGGGAGCTGAGTGAGAGAAATGTAACGGAGAATCGATTTCAATTTGGATGGGCGATAAAGGGAACGCCCGTCGTAATCTCAGTCACCATTCCTCGTTATGCTCTGAAACCCCCTTTGGGACGGGGGCTGTCCCTGGCTGAGCTGGGACTTCACACACGTTACCCAAGATACCTCTACACTTTCTATTACATCCACATGCCTTTACTTGTTGTCGTCCACTTGGCCCCCGCGTTTCCCTTCCGCGTGACGATTCGGCTGGCCGGACCCAGCTTGCCAGGACCTAGAATGGCCCTGTTATTTAACACATACAGTCAGCTAGGTCCCCTGTTCCAGCAACAGTTGGACGGAAAACTACCCTTTCTGAAAGGGTAGGTAAGCACAATCCCAAAATAGAAACACCAGATGGGAAAATTCACTGTCGATTTGTATGTCCCTAGGGTATGGAAAGGTGAAACCGGGAAAACTGAAGGGGTCTACCACAGGGCAAAATTGGCTTGGCGTGCCAGTTTTGGTCACGGTTGAAAGGAAAGTGGCCTGTGCACGTCACCACTATGGTCAGATGTTTGGGGGTTGCTATGTGGAACAGGGGACCGGGCCAACTGGAACTGCTGTCTTGTGAGTGATCCTGCTGGATCATAAACTTGACGGGACCGGACTGTGTGTATCCCATGGATGGGATGTACGGTAGACGGTAGTACTAGGTAGTACTTAGTACCCCTGACGTCGACTGATACCTACCACCGTACATGCTGCCGTCAGGTCGTTACTGGAGGTTCATCCCATTCACCTATCGAACATTATCTAGGAGGGCATTCCTGACGCTGATTCTAAACAGCAACCCAGGAATCTCCACGGATGGATGCCAGCGAGGGTACGGTTATGGCTTCTCTAGGTACTTAGATAAGGCAAAATTTCACACGCGTCCGTGAAACATTTGTTCCTGCTCCAATCTTGTCTTTCTTGGCTCGCCCCAGTGTCGTCACATCGCTATCCCGCCTAACAGAAATGCAAGTACTTGACATGACGTTTGGCTAAGGTAGGCTGTGCATCTGCAATCCACCCAACCAACCGTCACCTCTCTGGGCCACGGCAGCTAGGTAGTAACAGGGCAGGTTGCCGCACTCCGACAGCAACAGCACCCTGACTTCACCTAGCAACCACTTTTTGCTTTTTTTCTGGGCGTGTACCTCTAGTGTAACATCACAGGCGACAAATTGGACCCGGACGTCTCAAACCCTTCATCGGGCTGTGCTTATTGTTTTTTTTTTTTTTAATGACAGCACCGCCTCAGTCCATCATCGAGTTTCCTCATCCATGACCACATTTCCTGATCCAAAACCATATCCGAGTCCATATTCCTCCATTCGTCTGTGTGACCCGACAATATCCTCCTTCGCTAGCCAGTATCTTCCACCACTCTCTCTCCTCGGCCTCCATCGCAATCCAGTCCGGCCATTACCATTGTGTGTTCAGCCACTCGCGCAACGATATATCTATCCACTTCACCCTCTCCCGACGACAAGCGCGATTCTAGCCGGCCGTCAAGGTCAGTCAATGCAAAACCAGACAGGTAAAGGCTAGGAATTCGTTTCTTTACCTTTCATCTGGAGCTTTGACGATCTGCGCTCTTTCGATCCGATCCGCCGTGTCATGACTGTCATCGCTTCGGGCCAGCCTTCAATCTCCCTTGTGGTCCGAAACTTTTGTTGTCGACAGGTTCCATCTCATTCGCCATGTAAAATCGCGTATCAGACAAATTGGAAGCCACAACGGACAATCAAATAATCGGATACTTTTATCATTTCCATGACTTGGTGCATACCTCTACCTCTAGGTACCCAAGGTATACTCGGAAACCACCATCCATTTGGAACTGAAGCACGCATTCCATCTTTCTAGTTCCCTTCTACCTAGGTACCTTCATCCTAGGACATCTATTTTCCCATTGGGCTGCATCCATCAGTCGCTTCCTTCAGTTTGCTGCCACTCACCAGTCAAAAAAGAAAAAAGAAAAGAGCTTTGCAGGTCACAGCTACCTACCTATGGTACATTCCTGCTTCTACTTCTTCTACATAGCTGAGCTCATTATTTACTGGCTACAGGCCTAGCCCCTGGCGAAGGTGTCATTGGCGTACGCTACATTGCGACTGTGGCCCTGTTGATGATTTCCTAACCGACTTGTGGTTGCCACCATCATCTAACAATCGGTCTTACACTACTTCTATTTTCCCTCTCGGAAGGACCCGACTCATACACACACAGATTTGACGCAATTTTTACTTTTTCTAATTTTTTTTTATTTTTTTGCGGAAGGCTCAATCATCAAGATGGCCATCTATACCCCCCAGGCACGGTCTACGCGAGAAGGTACCATGAATATCAACGACACCTCCACGCCTCCTTCGATGGCGGTCTCGACCACTTCGCCCTTTTGGCCATTGGGGCCTTTTCCCAACAGAGTGGATTCCCACGCCAACTCGCACCCGCTCCCGCACCAACTCCAGCATCCGCCTCAAGATCCGCTTCAGCATCCACAAGCGCCGTTTTCACAGGGATCCTCGCAGCGGCAGCAACAGCAACAGCATCCGCAGTGGCACCCGCACCCGTTTCCGCAGTCGCACCGTGCCTTTGGTCCTCCGCCGAGCGCTGGCAGTATCATCACTACAAATAACCTGAACCGAAAGTACAGCAACGGCAACAACAACAACTTGAACGGCAACAGCCCCGGCAGCGGAAACCTGAGTTCCAACGTAAGCGTCAACCGGCCACCCACCGCAAACGTCCAGGTCCGCCGCCGTCCTCATGCTGCCACGACCGCCGGTCGATTTCGAAGTGCCACCAGAGTTCCGGACCTCCCTGTCTTGAACAACTTGCGCATCACCAGCAACACAGGCAACACCAACGTCGACGATTCCAGCTCATCTGACGAGGGTTTCAGCTCTCCAGCTGCTCGTCCTCAGAGACCAGAGCATCGACGCTCCATGAGCCATCCTTTCCCGTCTCTGTTCTCGAGCAAGAAAAAGAAGGCATACCAGATGTATGCTGGCGATTCCGGGTCCGAAACGGTAGACGACGCCGGTTATGCGCCCAAGCTCGGTACCAGCAGGCCTTCAACACAGCATTCTCGTAATCATAGGAATGTTCCTTCTACGGGTAGCAAGGACTATAGCACGGGAAATTGCATGACGTGCGGGTGCTTGGTGCGATGGCCCAAGGAGCTTTCCGTCTTCAAGTGTACCATTTGCTTGACCGTCAACGACCTACAGCCATCCAGCTCAGGCCAAGGGCAAGGGCAGGGTCCTAGGCGGGATGCTTCCCGGAACTCACCTCCCGCAGCGGAAGAGCGAGTCTTCTCTCATGGTAAGAAACTCCTCCATCTGATATGACTGTTCGCTCACTCACTAAAGCCTGCCTAGAACGACCAATTTCTTTAGGTCATACAAAGTCACTGGCCACACAATGTCTGCGTTCATATCTTTCGTCTGCTCTACGCTCAAAATCGGGCCGACAAGCAGATGTGCAGCCAGACTCTTATTTTACCCTGGCAAAGGTTCCTTCGCAAGATCAGCAGGAAAGTTCGCTTTCGTCACCAAGTGATCCAGGAAGGGTACCGGCGGCAACAAGCAGGGCGGTAGGCGTGAGCCCACAACCGCAGCGCGATGGGTTAACGGTTCCAAATACTGACCTGGATCCTCAACAGCGTTCCAATAGAACGCCTCGGTCGTACTCATCATCCTATCCCGAAAAACGACCGGCCATTCCTGATCTCGTCCTCCAAGCACCCGGTCCTCAGGCGAGCCCACAGATTGCGAATCCTGAGATAGATTCGAGGCGGATTTTCAAACGGCTTGAGGATTATATAATCAGCTGCCTCACCTCGTATCAGTGTTTAAATACTTCGTTCTCGACAACCCGCCCGTCGCACCAGCCTAGACCTAGTGGCGAACCAGAGCGTAGACGTCGACCAACGCAGTCGCAACCTCAGCCCCGACCTCAACCCCCACCCATACCTCAACCCGAGGCCCGCAAAAACTCGGTTACTACAGAACAGCCGTTTGTTGAGCTGGACGCCAAAATGCTTTTGCTGGGGGACTTTGCGGAGAATGGTCTCTGGTGGACGGGAGGACACGAAGAAAAGGTACCAGGGAGGTCATCGTCCAACCGGAGCGATCCTGGCGCGTCTGCAGTAAGCCCAAGAAGTCCTCGAATTGACTGGGCGGAAGTAGAGGACTGGTATACGGCAGTGCTTGACGCTGTGCGGTCCTGGCCCAAGTTTTACGATGAGCTTGTCAGTGAGGATTCCAGTCTCGCTGTGCCTCCTGAAGCGCTTAAGGAGATCGAAGCACAGTTGCTTGTGGGACAGGACCATGTTCATAGGTCGCTTTTGAGGGCTAGCGAGACGATTATGAAACGGCCCGGACGCCTGATGACTGCGCCTCATGAGCTACGGTTTATTCTCATTCTTGCCGCTAACCCACTGCTTCATGCCAATTACAAGCCATATACCGGCGAGTTCCGGCATATGGACTCATTCTGGTCTACTCAGGGCGGTCCCTCTTCTGGAAGGCATTCCGGAATCATAAAGCGTATCGTCGGTCTTCTGTCTAACACTCCCAACGAGTGTCACAATCATCTCGTCAACTGGTTTGCGAGGTACCCGGAACCTCTTTTCATAAAGACAAAAGATCTCATCTCGAGCTTCTTAGCATTTCGACTTAACCGACAGAATGAAAAGAAGTACGATGCCAGAGTGGATATTACCGCCGGTTTGATTCCAAGTCTGAATGCTGGCAGGTCTGCGGCCTCACTTCATGCTGCGTTGGGATCTTCACAGGCATCAGGAAAGAAGCAGAAAGAAAAGAAGAAGATATACAATGAAGACTGGCAGATCAAAGCCTCGGCGCAGGTTCTTGCGCTGATTTTCGCCGCCAACAACACGGGACATTCACGGCGCAGCCTCGCCAATCTTACGGATGGACCCGTGGCGAGCACAAGGGATCGGGTCCAAATGCGCGGGCAAATTCTTGCCACAAGCGATTTCTACACCACTCTTCTTGACGACTCCGACCTCGTGGCGGATTTTGAAACATGGGAGTCGAAAAAAGGAAAGTTTGCCTTTTGTCAGTTTCCCTTCCTTCTCAGCATAGGCGCCAAGATCCAAATCCTTGAATATGACGCGAAGCGGCAGATGGAGGACAAGGCAAGAGACGCCTTTTTCAACAGCATCTTGACTCATCGTGTTATCCAGCAGCACCTGGTGTTAGATGTTCGTCGGGATTGCCTGGTGGATGACAGCCTCAAGGCTGTGAGCGAGGTGATCGGCAGCGGCGGGGAGGACATCAAGAAGGGTTTGAAGATTAATTTCAAGGGAGAAGAGGGCATTGACGCTGGCGGGTTGCGGAAGGAGTGGTTCTTGCTCCTTGTCCGTGAGGTGTTCAATCCCGATCATGGTAAGTCCACCTCTGTTGATGATTAACTTTAGTCGTCCTAACCTTGTTCTAGGGATGTTTGTCTACGACGAGGACTCCCAGTACTGCTACTTCAACCCCGCCTCTCTTGAGCCATCCGAGCAATACTTTCTAGTCGGCGTCGTCTTCGGTCTCGCCATTTACAACTCCACCATCCTCGACGTCGCCCTGCCACCGTTCGCGTTTCGAAAACTCCTCATGGCCGCACCGCCTCCCACGCTGGCCACGTCCCAGCCTCGCCAACCCATGACGTACAGTCTCGACGACCTTGCAGAATACCGTCCCCGCCTCGCCAGCGGCCTACGCCAGCTCCTTGAGTACGACGGAGACGTCGAATCCACCTTCTGCCTCGACTTCGTCGTCGACATCGAACGCTACGGATCCACCGAGCGCGTCAGCCTCTGCCCCAACGGCGAACGCCGTCCCGTGACCAACGCCAATCGCCGCGAATACGTCGATCTGTACGTACGCTACCTGCTGGATACGGCGGTGACGCGCCAGTTTGAGCCTTTTAAACGGGGGTTCTACACCGTCTGCGGCGGCAACGCCTTATCACTCTTCCGACCCGAGGAGATTGAGCTGCTGGTCCGAGGCTCGGATGAAAGTCTGGATATCTCGGCGCTCAAGTCGGCTGCTACCTACGATAATTGGAGTACGAAGAATCCGGTGGAAACGGAGCCAACGGTTGGGTGGTTCTGGGAACTTTTTGAGGAGGCATCCCCCGCAGATCAAAGGAAGTTGTTGCTGTTTATCACGGGCAGTGACAGAATACCCGCGGGAGGGGCGGCGGCGCTGTCGATTCGGATTGCGTGCCTGGGCGAGGATTGCGGGCGGTATCCGACGGCGAGGACGTGTTTTAATTCATTGGCGCTGTGGAAGTATGGAAGTCGGGAGCGGCTGAAAGAAGTCTTGTGGACGGCGGTGTTGGAGAGTGAAGGATTTGGGTTGAAGTGAGGGAGGGGGGGATGATGAAGGATGATGTTGTGCTTGGTGTGTTTGTGTTAGTATGAAAGAGTTGTGGAGGTTATGGAACAGGAGTTTCTACATGGCTTTTTTTTTTTTTTTTTTTTTTTTTTTTTTTGGTTACCCTGCATATCATCCCAGACCGGAAGAAACGAGGCAAAGAGAAAACTGCATCATTATCATTATCGGCATCAGATAAGAAAGAAGATAGCGGAAAGCAAGCCAGATAAATAAATACATGCGTGTAGCGTCCATCCTCTGAATAAGCCGAAACACAACTCCACGCTACCGTTGATTGAGCAACATGATTTTTTATGTCCCACAGCTACCATCGAAGCCAGTTTTGAGCCACCATCACAGCACGTATATTGGGGGTGAAGTGTATAAAAGGCGTTGGAAGAGTGCTTGTCAAAAGATGAAATGGTGAAGAGGAGGAGGAAGAAGTCAGTTTAAGACACCCACTTGTACATCTAAGTAAAGTGATGGGCCGGGCGGTGCTCTTATATGAGATGACAGAGTCCATTCAGATTGGATGAAAGATAACATGTAACACAAAGTTTTGATTCAAACAGTGCCGGTATGTATTTCGTCACAACAACGACTTGGACGTCATCCACATATTTGAATGTATTTATTTCCTTATCATTGGTGTGGTGGGTGTACCAAGTCTAATACGTATCTAATCTAATTCCCCCTCAAACTCCTCCATACTGTGAAACCGCTCATGAGCAGATAATGCAAATAAAGGAATGAAGTGGTTGCATAGTGGACATTTGATACCATCACCATCACCATCACCATCACCATCGCTGTCGCCATTGACACAACTCATACCCTCGGCGTCTCTCAGGTCGTCGTAGTCAATATCTTCTTCTGTAGGTTCTTCTTCATTGTGATTCCACACATTGTCTGGTGAATCATCCCAGACTTCGTCGTCGTCTTCGATGTGAAAGTAATAATGGTTGGTTGACATGTTTGTACCCAGGTGATGGTTTGTGTCGCGGTCGGCTTGTGCTTGTGCTTGTGCTTGCTCGTGGATGGTTGAGACGGGATGTTGTTGTTGTTGATGGTTAGTGGTGCTGGGGTCCCCGTTGTCGTTATTTTTCAGTGACCCTCTTGCTTTCCCGTTAGAGGATTCATAGCTTGTATCACTCATGTCCAGGTTCAAGTCCGGGTCGTGGCTTGGGTCTCCTGCATGCACATCCACATCCACATCCACATCTGAATGTTCGAGAAGTTCAGCTTCAGTTTCGGGTTGGGTTCCGGTGTTGTCGGCGTGCTCATGTTCGGGATCGTAAACGGTAAATTCCCTCGCCCTCATAAACATGTTTTTGATATCCCTTCCTCCTCCTCCGCTGCCGCCGCCGCCAGCGGTCGTGGGATCGATCGAGTCCATGTTCGTCACACAGACATTTAGCAACCCGATACTATACTCCTTTCCCCCTTTTCTCGGGTTAAGCGGGTTAAGTTCGCGGAACATCGGTAGCAATGTCTCGGCGACAAGTCTCTGGACAATCTCGTCGTCACCATGGGCGTTACCGTTGTTAAAAACGTAACCAGGCAGACCCTGACTCTTCGAGACCCTCCCATAGCCATACCCCCTCCCCTCTTTCGGGTCCGTCCTCGGTCTCGTCGTCAACCGTAGCGTCTTGGGCCTTGCTAGCCACCTCTTTTTGTCGTCGTCCATCAGATCCGTCTTCATTCTCTTTAATAACGACCCAGTGATCTTCACCAGTTCCCGCCGGATTTGCTCGATGGTGACCAAAGGGCAGGAGAAATAAGTGTCTTCGATGCTGATTTGCGTGGGAATCGACCGAGCAGGTTTGACAGGGGAGGGGTCATGGCCTTGCAAGAGGGAGAGGATGTGTTTGCCTGTCCCTGTTCCTGTACTAGAGGATGAAGAAAGTGACGAGAGGAGGGAGTCGAGTTTTGATGGTGATAGGCCGGGACAGGAGAGGAGGTCGTCGACGGTGATTTCTTTGGGGTTTGGGGGTGAAGATGAGCCAGGCTTGGACTGGGAAATGAAATAGTCCGAGAGAGCAGCGGCCGTTTTCCCTCCGATTCCGGGTATTTTTCTCAGTTGGTGACTGCCCATAAATCTTTGAACAGTTTCCTCACCGTCGTCGGGCCCCAAAGACAAGAGGGTCGTTTGGTTCCGGGGTTTGTTGACGTTACCGACCAACTTGGCGAGGAGTTTGTTCGTGGATATCCCGCAGGCGGTGGTGTACCCTTCTTCTTCGATTTTTAGACGGAGGTGAAGAGCCAAGTGAGAGGCGAGGAGGAGTTTCGTTCTCAACAAGCCAGCCTGTCCACCTTCATATCCCCCAGTCCCAGGCCCCTCAAGACCAACCTTTTCCCTCCCATAAACTTGCCCAGCAAACCCCCTCGCATCAAACGCAAACCCCTTCTCCGGGTCCTTATTGTCTAAACAAAACCACGAGTGCTCCAAGTCATGGCGGTTCAGCAGCTCAACATTATACTCAATAATATCACTTACATCCATCCAGACCTCATCCAGACCCAGTCTTTCGACTCTGTCATTCCATGAGTACGAGCGCAATAGGGCGTAAAGACGCTTGGAGACGTCCCGAAAGGGAGTCAAGTCTTCGCCGTCGACGATGACCAGGTCCGGGCAGATGGCTAGGGCGGAGGCGATGGACATGAGCTTCTTGACGCCGAGACGGCGCGCGGGGTAGTTGCATGTTGCTAGCAGGGACTTTTGGCGAATTCCGAGGGGGAGGGATTTGAGTGAAGGGGTTTTGTTTTCGTAGACCTTGGAGGGGAGTTAGTAAGTAAGGTGGTTAGGGGAGGTGTACCTTTGGTTGGGGTGTTTTAGTTGAAGAACCGAAGGCTTCTTTGTTTACACCATGACTCTGAAGCGATAGGGGTAGGTGTGGGCTGAGTGGGTGGGTGGAATTCAAAACCTACCTGGGCGTAGAAGCAATCGAGATCCTACATACGAAGATTCACACACACCGACAGACAGTCAGACCAGTTCTTGCACCATATTGTATCTACAATTGAAGAATGCATAAAGAACAGTAGGGAAGGATGCTGTACAAAATGGAGGATGATTCGATCATCGTGTTTGGTTTTCGGCTTTTTCCTGGGATGATCCATCGCGGGTACTGTAAGCCGCATCACGAGGTCGCGGTGATGCTGTTCACGTCTTGCGATGATGGGTCTGTCTATCCCCCCGTCTGTCCCATGTCTTCTCCTCCAGTCCTCTGCTGTTTTGTGGGGAGGTGGCCGGGCTTGCTTGCTAGGGTCCGGTCGCAGTTGGGCTAAACACGATGTGAATGCACCGTGAGTTGGTGTTTCGAAGAGTTGTGTTGAGTTGTGGTTGGTGGTCTTGCCTTTTGGCGCCGTTTTGGAGGTTGCAATGGGTCGAGACGGGATGTGACAACTGTAAAGAGTGGGGATTGTGGAACGCTAAGCGTTGTGCTCCACTCGTCATTTTGGGCTTATTGCAATTGGCTCCCGGTAACTTGATCAAGATTCCCTTGCCGCACAGACCAATCCCGAACGCCCTAGCGGCTCAATTGTGATGGTGTAGTGTAGGGTTACCACAGAGCGCCGATGGGACCTATGGAATGGGATGGACGGCACTGAGAACCTACGGGCGGGTGAGAGGATGCCCGATTTTTGACTGAGATTGCCGGCCGTGACCTACAGCGAATGACAGCGACCACAGCGCTTAGGTAGTTGCAAGGCAGCCCACGGCAGAAGGAAGCTGGTCCCGGTCACTGTGATGATCATCGGCCTCTGTAGCGTGAATTAGGCGATCCATCAGCCCAAAATGGGAGGAACCCTCACCCCAAATGGGAAAGTCCAATCTTGAGTCCAGTGCCCTCGCCAGCATGCCAATTGATGACGACGGGAAGAGGAATGGGCAAGAGCAGTCCACGATGGAGTTGGAGAGATGGAGGTGTGGAAAGTAAGATCGGTACCAATCTCCCTCTTCCTTCCACTCTTGTCTTCAAGGCTGCAGTGCCCTGCTCACTGTTCAGGTCTCCTCCTCCCTCTTCAAGCTCATCTCGCCTCCTCTTTTCAATCCCGTTCCCGGACAGTTTCCATCCGATTCATATCATTCATTGTGTACCTAGGTAGAGCGAGGTAGGAATTGGAAACGACACACCTCACTCATTACACTACACAATGTCGTCCTCAGTCTAGATCGCTCGCCCGCCCGCCCAGTCCCTTCTTCCTCCTCCTCCTCCTCCTCCTCCTCCTCCTCCACCCACACACACCCGGCTGCTGCATCTTGCATGAGGCTGCTTCCCTAGGTTGAATACCTACAGCTCAAGGTTACAGTCAAGATATTTCCACTTTTGGCGGCACTTTCGACCTCATCGCCCGCCTTAGCCAAGACCAAGACTGCAGACTTTTTGAATCCCAGTCCATCCAGGGCAGGATTGAAGACTTTTCCCCGCCAGAGCCAATTCAATTTAGTTACAATCACTCTTTCGCTTTGGTTCCTCCCTCTTTCTCTTTGCTACTGCAATTTCTTCTCTCTCTCTCTCTGGCCCGTTCACTCCCTACATACCTCTAATGTAAGACTGCCCGGACCATCTCGATTTGATTGCAACTTTGCTTGCTTGCGCAAAGTGGAAGCTTCAGTTCTTTGCTGGACGTGCGCTGTTTGTGTGTGTTTGTGCAAAGACACTAACAAAGTCAAATCTTGCAGCGTTACCACGGGAACCTTCACACACACAAGGCAACAAATATCCACATACACACTGACAGTTTTCAAACACGCCACGCAATCTCTATCTTTGCACTTGATCTTGGCCAATTTGCAAGTTCGGACGGAAAGCTCAAACTTTCCCAGTCGTCTACGCTACTTCCGTCACCATTATCGCTTCTCTTACAACCCGCCGCGGCCTTGGCTTAGCTCGGGCTTGGAGATCGAGGCATCATCATTGATCCTCCTCCTCGCCACTTACATCACTCCACACGCAAAAAGAATTTTGGGCTATCCTTCACCATATCCGACGACGACGACTACAATCAAGTTACTATCATCAATCTTTCACCACACCGTCGATTCTTTTACAAGCTACTGCCGACGCCCACTGCAACTGTACACCATCGATATCAAGGACAACGTGCTGGCTCATGTTCTTCCCCCTTGCTTCGGACTTGGAAACAGACTAACCTCGGCCCGGCTTCCCAACGGCCAATGGCTACGAGATGGCATCCACTCCTTCGAACCGACACAAGCTTACGCCCGCCAGCTCTCCCTTCGTCACCCGGACTTCTAGGTCCCCAGGTCCTCAACGGTCCCGTGCCATCAATGAGACCTGCTTGTCCCTCAGGCGTGTCATAGGCACCACTTGCTCCTCGCCCACCGGCTTCGATTCCGTCCACTCATCTTTCGCCTACATTGCTGGCGGAGCTGTTGTAGTGGTTGACGTATCCGGCGAGCATTATTCCCAACGCTTTTACCGAGCCCGTCCCTCGGCAGTCCCCGTCTTTGCCCTTTCACCCGTCTCCCACACTACCGCGGCGAATGCCAATCCGACACCGAAAGCCAATGACAGTAGGAACAGGACTACCGCTTCACAGAGAGAATTGGCCTACCAGACAGCCGACTCTTCACAGACCTGGACAAGTCGCGAGCGCATAAAGGCTGCCACTTGCCTTGGCCTCAGCCGGGATGGACGATACCTGGCTGTGGGTGAAACGGGCTATGCCCCCCGTGTCCTGATCTTCAACCTCCAAGATGCCTCTTCCGATACGCCATTGGTGTCCATCAGTGAACATGCATTTGGAGTCAAGGCCGTAACATGGTCACCAGACACAAAGTTTTTGGCTTCTCTGGGCGCTGCCAACGATGGGTTTCTTTACATTTGGAAGGTTGACACGAGAACCGGCGCTGCCAGGCTCTTTCAGCAAAACCGCTGTACCTCTCACGTCAAGGGTATGGTTTGGATGGGCAACAATTTGATCACATTGGGTGTCCGTCACATCAAGGTTTGGAGGGTTGAAGAACCTCCGCCGCCTGTCTCTCCGATGAAGGCCAAATTCTCCCAACAGGAGGTGGCCTGTTCAGCCGCCCAGCTGGCCCAGAAACCACTGCCTGGCCGAAATATTCTGTTGGGTTCCATGCTGGACGCCACGTTCAGCTGCGCTCTTGCACTTGATGAAAACAGGGCCATCATCTGCTCAGAAACGGGCAGTATCTGTCTCTTGGATGACACAAACAAGCAGATGAAACTAACACGACTACTGGATCTGAACTTCCACGTTAGCTGCATATCGATGAGGAATGAAACGCTCTACATCGGTGGGAAGGATGGTCAGCTATCAACCCTCGCACTCGATGGTGTCTTGGAAGGCACCCCTGACCCCACAATTCACAATCCTCATACGTCTGACGGCCTTGTCGCCCTGGGATTCCTCGCCGAAAATTTCGTCACAATTGACAGCCGCCGAACGATCAACATTTGGAGTCCTGATCATATTCCGGCCGTATCATCCGACGACCCGCACCACATTCCCATCCCTGGCGCCGGCGACATTGTTGGAATACAAGAGCTTCCTGGGTTGAATGGCGCGGACTCATGCTTCGTCACCTGGTCTGCCTCTGGAAGGATCAATATGTGGAATCTGGACGGCCTGATCAAGTTAACACTTGATGTTCCCGTGGACCAGGTAGAGAACAACATCGATGGCGAGCAACCGGCCAATCAGCTAGTGGTGGTGAGAGCCAGCAACGATGGGAGTCTCTTTGTTGTGGGAGACAAGCTTGGCGTTCTTCGCATCATTGACGCCTCTACGAGAGTATGTTTACTCGAAACGAAGGCACACTCCTCCGATTGCCAGGATATTGCCATCTTCGAGGACGAGTCAAGGCTCCTCATCGCCTCATGCGGCAGAGACCGCACAGCTCAATTGTTTCACCGAACTTCCTCCGGTGCATTTGACCACTTTCAAACGCTGGAATTTAGCGCCAAGGTCGTCCAGGTTTTGATTCCCTCCCGCGACAAAGTTCTCACTTGCTCGCTGGACCGTACCCTTCAGGTACACGATCTGGTTACGAAAGAGAGTGACCCTGATGTCATGGCAGCCATTTCTTCAAGGGTTATTACGCTACGGGCTTCGCCATCCTCAATGGTGGTAACACCTCTTGGAAAGTCAATTTTTGTATCACTTTTGGATCGCTCGGTTTGTCATTTTGACTACAACAATGGACGGCTCTTGAACTCGTTCAAATGCCATGACGAAGGAGGGTCCGAGACCGTTGTCTTGGAATCACTAAAGTATGGCCAAACCGGGGGGGACATGGGCTTCTTGCTTGGCATTTCCAACACAGACAAATCTATCCGGGTGTACGACGCTCACTCCGGCACCTTCATGGGCCGTGAATGGGGTCACACGGAAGCCATCAACGGTGTGGTCATGGTCGAGGGCGAGCAGGCTGGCAGAAAGATTATCAGTGTCGGAGAGGATGGGACCATCATGGTTTGGGGCTTGGACATACAGTTTCCAGTGACTGGTTCCAGGAACCGCGATCCTTCGCCTGACAAGACCGCCAGCTCAAGGGCCAATAACCCGTCTGCACACAGTCGACCACCACTCAGGAGGGTGTTATCGAAGGCTGAGCTAGCCGAGTTTCAGCGACCAGCTTCATCCCATGCCGGCAGCAGCAGACAGCGCCGTCTCTCACCCAGTCGAGCACAACCCCGTCGTTCCTCTCAACAACACGCAGCGACTTCCACCACACGCACACCAGTAACATCGGGAAAGCGGGGCAGCCTCGACGGTACAGGATCAATCCGAATCAAACGCAACGCCCTACGTCGGACATCTTCAGGAGCAGGCAGCAGATCAGAAAGCCCGCCTTCCGAGGACAACGGCATATACCGTCGTTGCGCATCCCCCCCGCTTATCAACGGTGACGTGACACGCGCAGCCTCCACCGTCCGCTCGTCCGCCCGCAAGAAGACCAGTCAGTCAAACCTCCGAAGCAATACCGCCCCTAGTACATCGGCAGGGCCCAGCAGCGCCAACGGCTACGGCTTTGGTTCCCTCAGCGCAGCCACCGAGCAGACCTGCCGCCAACTGCGAGCCTACCGCAAAAAGCTGGCCAGCTCGGACGCTATTAGCGGCGACATCTTGGCCGAACTCGATGCCGAACTGCGACTTACCGCGGCCGCCCTCGGCGAGCGGGCGATCCGTAGCCGGAGCAGGAGGCCTCATCTGCAGAACCACCGCAGCTACTGCGGCCACGGCAGCGATCGTGAACGTGGCCACAGTCATCACGACAGAGAGAAAGCGCTCAGCGAAAGCATGCTTACCAACCTGCTGGACCAGTATAGTGAACGGTTGGTCAGCATGTTGGATGAGAAGTTGAGGATAAGGCTGCTGAGCGAGGAAGAGAGGGAGGCGCTGATAAGTGCAAGGCAGAGTCAGCGGCCGACCACGTCTGGAGGAGGGTCGACGAGCTCGGTGGCGTCGGGGGTTACGGAGGGGAGAAGTGGGAGCAGCTCGATCGGGAGCACGATCATGTGCATCGATGGAGATGGGATGATGATGATGCAGGAAGAGGAGGACGGTGGGGAGGCGGACGGGGAGACCGAGTGTGACGGAGAGGGAGGGGCAGACACTGAGGCGGAGGATTTCTGCGGTGAGGAAAGAGGGAGGGAGAGTGGTGGGTTGAATGAGAGGATGATGGGGTTGGATTTACATTGCTAGGCAAATGGAAGAAAGCAAAAGAGGAACCAGGAAAGAACCAGAAACAAAAACAAAGTGGACAAGATACCCCTTCTGAACAATATTTCCTTTTCTTATCACGACTTAAGAACAACAATCACAACCTACCCACTTGTGCGAGCCACGCACTTCTCTTTTTGTCAAAACAATTTTTTCTTTGTATCAACAGATTGGAGAGAATCATCGACTGCAATTTGCATTGGAGTGGCATTGTGCATTATCGGGGAGATTAGAAGGCGGGCGGTAGATGGGGCTCAGGCGGAATGGGGAAACAAGGAGTGATGGATAGAAGTGCTCTACAATTCACTCGAGGCGTTATGGGTAGTTTGTTAGGTTCAATTGGAAAAGTTGAATCTCCAAATACGTACGATCTTTTCTTCATGTTGTTACAACCACCCACCACCATTCACCAATTTCTAAGTTCCGAATAGACCTCCATATCACCCCATGTGCTATGCTAACCTGTTTATATGCCATGTGATGCCATGAGTCGCCGTTTTACACCGAGTCATGCTATGTTATGCCATTGATTGCCCTTTTAGCCATCCACCCATCCAATCCCCCTTCTTTTTCACTCTCGAAAGACCTGTTGGATATCAACTACCACCTCTCACCCCGAGACTTTCCCCCCCCCCCTAGAGACATCCCACACATTCAGTTGCGCAAAGCGCAAACCAGTTTTCTCTCTCAAGCCAGCTAGCCAGTTATGTAAACATAACCACCCCCTAAAGCCCTAAGGACGTCGTGCAGAAGATCCATGCCGTTGCCGTTGCCGTTGCTGTTGACCCTGCCGTTGTCGTTGTCCCTGCCGCTGTCGCTGTCGCTGAACGACAGCCGCATATGAAGATGATGACGACGACAAGGATGTCGCGGATGAGAGTACCTAAGCCCCAGTCCTTGATACCCGTGCCGCATCATGAGCTGGTGGATCATGTGAGCTCATGATACTTCCTCCTGTGCTGCCTTCTTCTTCTTCTAGTCCGTCAACACCACTACCAAGAACAGCTCGACCGTTGCTCTCGGGCTGCTGCTGCTGCTGCTGCTGCTGAAGGTGATGAAGATGATGAGGATGATAATGATAATGATGGCCCTGCCTCAACGACTCCTCCGTAACTTCCTCGACAACTGATAGCTCATGCGTTTCGTAGGCCTTGACCTCCTCCTTCTCCTTGTGGAGCTCATGCTCATGCTCATGCTCATGCTCATGCTTCGTATCCTTCTTCTTCTTCTTCTCCTTCTTCTCATCTCTCGGCCTTTTATCCTGTCCCTCAGGGTCCGTCTCGTGTTGTCGGTGATGATGGTTAATCTCGCTCTTGCTCTCACTCTCACTCTTACGGCGGCTTTTAGACAACATTTGATCTCTCAATCTCTTCCAATCAGCCTTCCAGTTCTCGATGCTGCGGACCAGTTCTGGATCAGCGGCCTCGACAGGCGGGAGGAATTCGTTGACTAGGGTCTCGATGGCGCGGAGTTCGAGACGGAGGTGCTTGAGTTCGGATTCTTGGTAGGAGATTTCGTCTTCTCTGTTTTTTGCATTTTGCAGGTTGTCGTCAGTTTGGTTCTGTGGGTCAAAAGGGATGGATGGATGGATGGATGAGACTTACAGATCGAGGACTTCCTTCTCTAGTTCGAGGATGCGAGAGGCGGCCGCTTCTGCTCTTTCTACTAGGAGGGCGTGAACGTGCTGTTGGTTTGTCGTGTGGGGTTTAGTATTTGTACATATGTACATGGATAGGGATTTGGGAGAGTGTGAGGGGGACTTACATTTGATTCCTCTCTCCTCGTCTCTAGGCTTTTCAGGACTGCCTCCAGCTGAGCAGCTAGCTTCTCAGATTCGGCCGCGATGCGCTCTGTTTCAGCACCCCGTTGCTTTTTTGCCTCCACTTCCACTGCAGCAACACCAGCGCCAGCAGAAGGTGTAATCTCAGCAGCCTCCGCCAGCTTCAAGTAAACTTTCGATGAAGGCAACGGTGGGTGCGCCCGTGACTCAGGCGGTGAAGGCTCTGATCCCGAAAAGCTCTTAGCTAACCAACCTGGGGCAGTAGCAGCAGCTGCTGCTGATGACTCAAAGGCACGAATGTCCTCTAGAGGCGAGTGAAGTTGCTCCTCCTCCTCCTCCTCCTCCTCCTCCTTGTCTCCCTCTCCACCGCTCTCGCTTTCACCTTCACTTTCCTCTAATCTTGGAGAAGAAGCCTGTGAACGTTTTGACCTCCTCGCTGATGGACCAACAGGCCGTTTCATCACCCTCAAACCACCAGTAACACCCACAGCACCCGCAGGACCATCACCACTGCCCATACCCCCAACTCCGGTCCCTGTTCCCTTCCCGGTGAGGACAGCTTCCATCTCATCCACCTTGGCGTGCAACTCGCTGATACTGACATCGCTAAGAACACCATGGTTCGTGACCATCGGTTCCTTGGCCTCCTGCAAGTGGTGAATTAAATCCGTCAACCGTTCCACAAGCACATCTTTGCTGTCTTGTGTGAGGTGGTCGTCTTCAACCTTGTTAGCAACAGCAGCAGCAGTGTCCGCCCGTGCCCGCGGGTACTGGTTGGGCTGGTCATCATCGCTTAATTCGTCATCGGCGTGAAAAGAGAGGGTGTTGTCGTTGTCGTCATCCTTTACAGCAAGGTGATGAACCGTACCACGGCTGTCGTTGACGTGAGTGAAGAAGGAGTTGCCGGAGCCGGAGCCGTAGCCGGAGCCGAAGCCGTAACCGGGATGGGAGCCGGCAATGCTGGCAAAGCTGGGGGCCCGAGACGATGAGCGGACGGCCTGGAGAGGGGCGGAGAATTGCCTACGGAACGGAGAGAGTGGTGAAGAGGGTCCTAAGCCTAGGCCCCCGACGAGGTGATAGAGCGTCGAAGCTGCTGGTGGCGGTAGGTGATGGGATGAGGGTAAGGGTGAGGGTGAGGGCGAGCGGCTGCCGTGCTGGTGGAGAGCATAGCGGTTTCGCCCGCTTTGAGGATGATTGGGTGGTGTCTGAGGATGTGAAATGAGTTGTCGTTCTTCAAGGTTACATGAGGAGCCTTGTGGGGGGGAGCCGAAGCCTGGGGGGGATTGTAGTCCTCTGGGAGGGGTTTGTGTGGTGGCACGTACCGGACTACCTGAGGTTATTGTTGTTAGACTTGGCAACGGGGGGTGAGATGGGGATTTGATCGAATGAAGGTCCGAGTCTAGATCTGAGTCCGGGTCCGCATAGGTTGGTGCCGCAGACCGTCGGTGGTCTCGTTCATCATCATCATCATCGGGCATCGCGATGGCTGATGGTCTTCATGCCACCAATAAGATGTAAACAAAGAGTCGTGTCAGATGTCAACAAGTCATTGATGAGTGCTAACAACAATGAGGGTATCGGCGATGGTTTTGTATCATTTCAATATCCCCAACTTTCCGTCCTGTTTGGCTCCCTCTTTACAGACTGCAATCTTCGGTTTGGTATCGTTGCTGGACTGGCTTGAAGCCCAAAGCAGATCAACAAGATATCTTGGCAGTTTTACAGGCTCCTCTACTTCGTCGACGTAGTGGAGCAGTTCAGCCGTCGTGTCGCTGCGCTGTTGGATGCCAGCTACCGGTAGAGAACGTACACAAGAAATTGTAGTGTATGTTGTTTGGCGATTTCTTTATATGCTGGATTACCCACCTCGTATGCTGGAAAGCTTATTCAATACACAGTGAGGGGAAGCTGAGGCCACCAGACAAGAGAGGGGCTTTGACGGGAGGTACGTTGAGGTTGTTGTTATTTCGGTGTTCAGTTCTCAGTTGAAGTTGTTACGGGCGAGGTTTCCCTTCCGTTTGCTACAAATCTACTGTGTTAGTGCTGCAGTTGCACTGGAGCCACAGAGGCGGGTGGAACATTTTCTGTAGTGGAGTGTACTATGTACGGGCCCAGGGACGAACACGGGCTCGCACGGGCAGTCACAACAGGGTCCGAGCTCCTAAGCTAGAGGTAGTTCCCCGGACAGCCGATCTCCAGTCTCCGGACGGTGAGCCCCACAAGGTGGGTGGAAAGCCCCCGGACTCCGGGCCAGGTGAGCTCGGCGAGTCATGGACAAAGCAAGACAAGGGACACCGGCGCACAGCCAGTGGGAAACAAAAGCCCGATGGTTGCCGAATGTGTGTATTTTTTTTTTTTTTTGTTGTTGTTGTTTTTGGCGCAAAAGAGAAAGAACCGAAAGAGCGGACGAATCAGCTGTCACTCTAGTCGTCCGAGATGCCCCGCCAGGATTGTCTCTTGAGTCTGGACACTTCAAGGAGCTTCACTATGTAGCATAGAGAGTGCTCTCACTATTGAGAGCTTCTATGAGAAAGAACAGTTACGCTTTGATATCGTTGCTCGGTGCCTTGTTTATTTACTTTTTCTCGTTCGTCTGAAACCTCAAAGCACGCTGAGCATGACGTCAAGTGGAGGTTGACGGTGTATCCGTTTGTCAGAGCTCCTGTTTTCGTGATACGGGAGTGACCTACGAATGCGATAATGCGAGTGGACTATATCTTTCAACTTTTTATAGGTATATGAAACGGTATTTGATGTGTTTCTGAACTCTCAGTCACAAGTTCAACTCGTCTCTCGGCTTCTCAATTATCACCACAATGGGCCTGGTTACCAAGGACCCAAGACTATGATAGTATCACGCTCAAAGCTCTTGACAACTTTGAATCCAAGGAGACCTGAGTTCGCAACATTAAGGTGTCCGCGTGTCGGTGGCTGACTGTCGGAATCTGAAGGTCACCTCGAAGCTCTTCCATGTCTCCCCCATGTCACATCAGCTCCTCACTGTGTTTTATGTTTACTGTCTGCGGAACTAAGGGGGCATGCTTGAATGTGGAGGTAAGCTATGTAGGTACACTATGTACCAGCCTCGAGCCGACTGCCACCGCAACGTAACCAGACTACAGAGGCTCATCAAACTCAGAGGGCTGCTCATGCTTGACGATCCCCCGTTGAGTTCCTTGGCAAAGGTTGGTGTTAGAGGTGGCTGTTTTGAGGTTGCTATATCCGATATTTCTCCGCCTCATTCGGTCTGCCCCCAGGAAATCCAATGAGAAGCGCGGGATATCAAGGACAGGGGACAGAGCACAAACGCAATGGAACCTTGACTCGAGGGTGCCGTACGATACTGGCGAGAGGCAGTTGCAAAAGAGCCGAAAAAAAAAAAAAAAAAAAAAGAAGCGAGCCATGCCGCTGTGCTCTGCTTGTGGACGGGAGGGACGGGAGTGGTGTGCATGAGGATGAGATGCATCTCGATTCCCTTGTCGGTTGTTAGGACAGAGTCACTGTGCAAGGCACGCTGCGGTAGCTTGCAGTAACAGCCGGGACAGGTACACTAGCATTGCTGAACGCATTAGGTGGATATCTTGTGCCCGTCTGACACTCATCCGATCCATGGCTCGGGAACCCCGCCAATGGTGACTAAGGTGGACTGAGTGTGTTTCCCGTCCCCCGGCTCCATGGAGCCCTTGTTAGTGCGGTGACTAAGAACCTAAGCTGAGGCACATGGGCAACCACTGCCTGACTCTCTCTCTCCCGTCTCCATGTCTCCATTCCCGTCCCTATAACCCGGGTGCCAACCTACCTACCTAAACATTTTCCTTCGCTTTTGCTTTTTCCTCCTTTCTTCTTGAGGTGTTGTATTTTTCTCCCTTTCTTCATAGACGGGGCTGTTTTGACTTGCGCGTGAATTTGGCGCCAAACCCCCCAAGACGCCAAAGCCAGCAGGAGGATATCGTTTCCCATACCGCCAACACTGCAACCACTAACAAATCCACTTGCGTCATTGTCGCCGGATTCCGCTTGCCTCGGTTCAAGTTGTGTTGCGCCCGACTGGCTTAAGGTCCATGTCCTACAGGGAGCACTACCAGAACCCTACCTAGCTGCCGATACCTGGCGCCCATAACTGCCGACGCGGTCGTGTCCGGTACCTCGAGATAACCGAACCTCCGCTGTTACCCATCAACCATAGAGTGGAAGCCGTCAACACCGCAGGGCACCAGACACCGTGCGTGCAGTTCCCGCAGCAAAAGTCCATTGGACAGCCGACTCCCGTCCCTCTGACAACCAGTCACTCCAGTCAGTCAGTCAGTCAGTCAGTCTTCTTCAACCACCTACCTAGTCTACACAGTACCGTAGCCAACCCTCCTCAACAAAGACCGCCCTGATCGAGAATACCCAATTGCGGTCCGATTCATCCGGAACGACAAGCAACGCCAGTTCCCTTTCTGCATGGTGCACGGCAGCCGGCCTGCACTCCAGCACTCCACTGCTCTCTACGGCATCAATTGGCGACAGCGATAGCGGCCAAGGCCCGGAACCACCAGCAAACATGTCGTGGAAAATGAGCGAGAAGCTCATGGACACCATCCGGCACTATGCGAGCTTTCCTGCCACCGGCGTCAGCTTGCGCCAGATGGTCCAGTTCGGCGAGAAGCCTTCTACTGGTAAGGGGGGACAGAAAAGACACTTGGTCCGTCCACAAAGCATCTTGCAAGCTAACCTGCGCCGCCATACATCCAGGAACCCTCTTCCGCGCCTCCCAATTCCTTGCTGAAGAGCTCCCCATCCGTCTCGCCCACAGAGTCCAGGAGCTTGATAACCTTCCAGATGGCCTTAACGAGATGCCTTCGGTCAAGAAGGTCCAGGCCTGGTATGCCCAATCGTTCGAGGTGCGCACAATAACAGTCTCCTCTTATCCCCCCTCCCCCTGTCCCACCATGTTAGTGAATATCTAACGGGTCAACTCTAGGAAATCACACAACTGCCACGGCCACACCTACCAAAAGATGTTAGGGAGCGCTTGATGAAGCCGTCGAGAAGCGGAAAACACGCCTATCTACCAGAGGCGACACCAAACCCCAGCATAGAGGAAGGCCAGTACGCCTCACACAACGGAGCAAGCTACGCAAGCGGACTGAACCACAAAAAGTTCTCGGCCTCAAGGAGATACTTTGCTATGGTTGATGACACAGGGGATTGGCCTCCCGACCTACACCTTTACAACCAGAAATTTGCGCAGACTCTGCACAAGATCAAGAGGCGGCACGACAGTGTCGTCACCACCATGGCCCAGGGCATCCTCGAGTACAAGCGCAAAAGGCAACGCATGCAGATCGACCACAACATCCAGTCTTTCCTCGACCGCTTCTACATGTCGCGCATAGGCATAAGAATGCTGATTGGGCAGCACATCGCCCTGACGGACCAG
>NC_026502.1:1727831-1729361 GCF_000182925.2 Neurospora crassa OR74A | reverse complement strand
ACGATAACGCTTATATTGGGTTGGGCTCGCGGGAAGGGTAATCTAGTACTGTGCCGAGGCGTTAGACTAGTACGAGGTTCTATAATGTTTGTTAGCGGATAAATAGAGTTTGTATAGGTATAAAAGAGGTTTAATGAAGTGTAGTTTATTATAGTTGGTAGCTATTAATATATTTTTAGATTGATTCCTAATTTGCCGTCCCCTACGTGTGGCTACGATTGTAGTTACTTTAGCCTACCTTTCGTCTATATTCTTAATAAGTTAATAGTTCTTCCTCTGGGAGTTGAGCCGGTATTATTAAGATGTATATACGTAGCGGCCGGTCTATTTTTTATACTATTGAAACTATTCTTCGTCCTTCTTATATTATTACCTTTATAGTTATTATAATTGAAATAATTTAGTCCCTTCCGCCTTTATTATAATAATATTAGTTTATTGTAGAGTCTATTGAAGAAGATAATAATAAAGATTACTTTCCTATGTTGTTTTGGGCTCTTTGGTTGTATTTTTAAATTTTAGAAGTCGATAAATTTATATATAAATAGTAATTATTCGAATTTCGGTTCGTTATAATTAAATTCCTCTTTAATTATTTCTTTTTATATATATTTTAGTAGGAGTAGTTTATTTTCGTAGGCTTCGCTGAATAAAATTTAGTGGGAAACTACCCCCTTATCTCCGCCGGGTTTTATTATTAAGATTATTTCTTTTATAATTAGATTTGTATTTTTACTATACCTTCCTTTATTATCCTTTCGTTAGTGGCCGTTATTATAACTATTCTTTTGTTAATTGTAATTACGTTGGCCTATATTAAATATTATTTTAAATATAATATTATTAAGTTTATTAGCGAAAGTTTTTTATAATTGTAGAATTACTTCTACGATATTAATACGTATTTCTAAAAGTACCCTTATATTTCCCTTTCGTTTATTATTAGTTATATTAAAGGTAATTTTAAGAATGTATAGATTAAATATATATTGGCTCTCTATAGTAAATTTGGGTACGATACTATTTGTAATGCGCCTACGTAGAGCGACTTTTGTACTTTTTTAAAAACCGAATATAATAGTAATATTTAGGCTATTGAATAATCTATTTTCGATAAGTTCGAATGTATATAGTAAAGCGCTTCGGAAATTATTTATAACTTTTATAATTGCTATTATACTAAAGAATTTAATTTATTGTATAATTAACCGGAATATATTTGGGTTGTTACTTAGGTTAATTAATTGCGCCCCCTTTTTAAATAAAGTATTCTCTTAATAATTAGTATTAATATAATAAATAAAGTAGTAACGTACGTGGAACGGTTAGAAGGTTTAGAGAGTATTAAACCGTTTGTATTACGTTATTAAAATTAAATATTTTTAAAGTATATTTTATTATTTTTTATTATCTTTGTACTTTCTTACTTCTTTTTCGAATACTCCTTCTTAATTGTCCTATAGTAATAACCCCTCCATTTTCTCCGTTACCCCCCTATTGTTTTCTAAATAAACTTTAATTTTATTTATT
>NC_026502.1:1725870-1727731 GCF_000182925.2 Neurospora crassa OR74A | reverse complement strand
TAGAAGGAGGATTTATTTATTATTAAGGAAGTATAGAAGAATAGTAAAGGGGGGAGACGAATAAAGAATTGGAAAATAGGGGAAAATAGAATACTATAGTATTAATATTAGATTTACGTCCTAGAATAGATACGGGCCAAGTTATTCTATATTTACTATAATATAATAATAGCCGGATATTTAAATTAAAAAAAGATATTAAAATATATTAATTAATTCTACTATTAACCTACTATTATAATTAATATTAAATTATATATTTATAAATATTTAGTATATTAAAAGGTTAAATTGTATAATTATTAGTTATATAAATTATTAGGGTTATTATTTATCCTTACTATCCTTTAGTAAGATATTTCGTACGACTTTATTACTAAAATACTAAAATTATTCAATCCTATATTTAATTGGATTTATAACGTAATTTTTATTATTATTGACCGTTTTATTAAGTACGCCCTATATATCCCTATATAGAAGACGATCGATATTTAATAATTTATATTCCTTTTTTAGCGAAACGTTTTTTAATAATTTAGCTTCCCGGATTCAATTATATTAGATAGAGGTAGCTTTTTTATAAGCCAATTTTAGAAGACTTGCTATAAACTCTTAAATATTTGTAAATGCTTTAATATAATTTAATACCCCTAAATGGATAGATAAATGGAGAGGTAAAATTAGAATTTAGAATTATATTTTCGAATCTTCTATAATATAGAATAGGTCAATTAGGTTAAAAAAATTATATTAGTATAGTAGATATACAATAATTATTTTTATATTACTATTAGAAAGTCCCCTTTAGAGTTATTTTTAGGGTATTATTTTTAGGGATTAGTAGACCCGGAGTAAGGGCGGAGGATAGTCCTACTAATAGTAATTACTAATTAGATTAATAAATTACTTTATAAGCAGGTAAAAATTGTAATAGTTTTAGAGGTTATTAATTAAGGGTATACGAAATAGTATAATAAAGTTCGGAAACTAAAGGAGTTTAATATTAGAAATTAAATTTTATTTAATACAAAGTATATTAAATAATACTATTTAAATATTAAATTAGTAAATAAATTTTTAGGACCTTTTTAAATTATTAAGGTTATTGGGGAAAAGAAAATAGTATATTAATTTGTACTCCTTATATATTACTAAATTTATTTAATATTTTTTATTATTCTATTAGAATTGTACTATAGGGATTCTATTACGGTAGCGCTGCGAGGGGAAATTATAGATATTAAGGAGGATAATATTTAGTATAAAATTAAGGCGATTATAAAGTATTATAAATCCGGCTATTAATATTAATTCTAAGTTAAATAGAAGGGGTATTTAAATAATAAGAATTCGTAAATTTTATAAGAGGATATAAATTGCCCGGACCTTCTTAAGGAATATAAGGCTAGGGAAATATAATAGTAGTATATTAGTAGCGGGTTAATTATTAAATTAATAAAAATTAATTAAGTAGAGGAAGGAGAATAATAATTATTTAAAGATATAGAATAGAAATGTAAAATATAAATATAAAATATAAAATATAAAATAGAAATGTAAAATATAAATATAAAACGTAAGACGTAAAGTAGAAATATAAGATATAAATATAAAATATAAAATATAAAATAGAGACGTAAAACGTAGATGTGAGATGTAAGATATAAAGTAGAAATGTAAAATGTAAATGTGAAATGTAAGACGTAAATGTAAAATATAGATGTAAAATGTAGATGTGAGATATAGATGTGAGTTGTAAAGTAGGGATATAAAATAGAAATATAGAGTAAAAAGGTAAATTAGAGATATAAAATAGAAATATAAAGTAGAAATATAAAATAAAGATATTAAATAAGAT
>NC_026502.1:1725221-1725770 GCF_000182925.2 Neurospora crassa OR74A | reverse complement strand
CCGGTTTCGTATCCGTATTAGAGTTTAGGAGAATAAATATTATAATACTAATATTTTAGTAGGCGGCTCGCTGTATTTAGAATTCGTAAGAATAGATATTATAATACTAATGTTCGGGCGGGCGGCTTTATGTCCGTATTTAGAGCTTAAGAGAAGGGATATTATAATATTAATATTCTAGCGGGCGGTTCGCCGGCGGCGAAGCGGCTATAATATCCGGGATATAACGTCGGCGGTTATTACGAGTAATAGCTCGCTGGAATTAAAGGGCAAGGATATTATACCTTCGCCGGTAATATAGTCCAATAATATTATAATAGTACAATACTAACGCCCTCCGCTATTTGACTGGGATTTATTGTGAATTATAAAGGTTCCGAGGATAGAACTTATAAGGGGGGGGGTTGTATTAGGAAGCTAAGAGTTCGTATATAGAAGTACCTTAGTAGTTGCTACTCCCCTTTATTAACTAACGCGTAGGATTATTAATAATAATACTTATATTAGGTTAGGCTTGCAGGAAGGATAATCCGGTATTGTACTAAAGCG